>NW_024349802.1:3561523-3563771 GCF_902729225.1 Pteropus medius
AAAGACATGCTGCTGATGAGTGTGATTGATCAGGCAGAAACCCCTCCAGCAGGATCACTCATGTCTCCACATGTAAATACACAGCCAACGGAGCACCATTTCCCCAAGTGTGTCCGCCGGAACACGCCCGGGCACGCTTCGCAAAATAAATAAGGAGCTTCCTGGTAAGGAAACTTAGGAACACCTTGTCACGTGAAGCCCTGCCCCCTCTTCTACAAACTCATAGTTTGTAATAACCTATTAAGGTGTCTGAAAACACTGCCATGAGGAAACAGTTTCATTTAGTTCAACTCAGTGTTATCCAATCTTACGTGACCAATCCATTAACCAGAACTGGTCGCTATCCCCGAAAAAATGTTTGACAATACCTCAAAAGATGATTCCAAACCATATAAATTCTTTCCTAGCCCAGACGTGCACTGCAGTACTTCACAAAGAATAAATCGGAGCTCTCACGGGAACATTCTAGATACATAATCCTTGCAACGTACAAAATATCATTGATCGCTCTGAACAAAAAGAAAAATTATCTATTGTGTTCTTTCTCTACCCAGGATCCTGTGTCTTGCTTGCTGAGCTACAGAGAACTTTTAACTTCCAAGCAATGTATCTTGACATTGCTTTTGTACCATGAAGAGCAAACGTGAATGTATCTGTAGCAAAGATAATTACTATTAATAAATGTTTTCTGAAAACTTAAGGGAGAAATTATAGCTTTCAGTGTATAACAGATGAGGAATGTTTTAAGAGTATGCTGGTAGAAGAAAACAGAACACTTGTATCTGTATCCATAGACGGACACACACAAAAAATCCATGTTAAATTGTCAAATGAGAAAAAGCGATTTGACAAAACTTAACACACTCTTATCATAAGATCCAGCAATGGGTTCCTTGGTAGTTGCCCAAAGGGGTGGACAACTTAGATCCACGTGAAAACCCGCACACAGATGTTTCCGGACGCTTTACTCACAATTTTTTTTACTAAAAAAAATTGCCAAAACTTTGAAGGAACCAACATGTCCCTTCGCTAGGTGAATGGATAAACTGTGACTCATCCAGACAATGAAATATTATTCAGCGCTTAAAAGTAATGAGCTCTCATGCCATGAAAAGACAGAGGAACCTTAAATGCATATCACTAATGAAAAAAGCCAGTCTGAAAAGGCTACATAACTATATGATTCCAACTATATGACATTTCAGAAAAGGCAAAACTATGGAGCCAGTAAAGAGATCTAAACCCAAACTATGGCTGCTAGGGGCCGGACTCTCAGGGAGGGATGAGTGAGGGGGCGCGGGCACAGAGGACATTTAGGGAAGTGAAAGGGTTGTGTATGACACCATCACGGTGGATACATGTCATTACACGTGCGTTTAAATCCACAGAACGTACGACTCCATGGGTGAACCCGAAGGTGAACTATGGACCCTGTGTGACCACGATGCGCCAGCGTGAGTTCACAATTTGTGAAAAACGTATCACTCTGGCAGGAAATGCTGACGGTAGGGGAGGCTGTGCGTGAGGGGCCAGAGGGTATGTGAAATCTCTAGACCTTCCGCTCAATTTTGCTGTGAACCTAAAACTGCTCTCAAAAATAGTCTCAAAAGAAATGCAATGAAGAGTAACATAAATATATTAATTCTACTTTGTAGAAAACAAATACAACAAAGAAAACACTTCTCTCGTCCCCTCCCAATAATAATCCGAGCTTCCATGTGTAAATAAAATATGTATGTACGTAAAAAAAATAATTTAAGCAATAAGAATTTAAGCAGTAAGACATTACCATGGACATGAGATGCAGGAAATCAGACTTGAAATAAATGTGATCTGCTCCATCCTTCTGTGGGAGGAGGGGAGGGGGAGGGGAGGGGGAGGCAAGAACAAGCCAAGGAAGCACCGAGGACATTTGAAGCCCATCACGGAAGGGCTTATTATATTATAGGTCCGGTAAACTCCTCCCTCGTTGAGAGAAAAGCGTCTGCAGAAATAGCCAAAACACTCATAAATGAAACGAGAGGTTCTGGACCACTGGGCGTGAAGGGGCGTGAAGGGGCGTGAAGGGGCGTGAAGGGGCCCCAGGGAGCAGGGCTCGACACACCTGGCCGAAAGAGCTAAGGGGTGAAGAGACCGGAAAGCGCACACTCTAGAAGCCCGAGGCCGCGTCCTTGTCAGTCACGTGTGCCGGGACCAAAGGCTCAGAATATTAAAGGCTTTTGGCCTCTTAACGGAAATACACCTGCAG
>NW_024349802.1:3563915-3681241 GCF_902729225.1 Pteropus medius
TTTTTTTTTACATGTGTGCAAAGACCAAAATGATTCTTGAAATAATTTCAAACTCAATCCAAGCAGACACATAATTGGAGGCCAGCACGTGGGCAACTCTGAGAAATCAGTGAATTGGGGTTAAACGATTCTTCTTTCATTGGGATATTTTCCTCCGAAAATATGCACATTGAAAAAATGCACATAACCAAAATTACACACCCACTCGTGATGGGTATTTCTTTAAAGCTAAATGAGTCTACGGCCATGCCACCCTGAACAAGCCCGATCCCGTCTGAGCTCGGAAGCTAAGCAGGGTCGGGCCTGGTTAGTACTTGGAGGAGAGGCCACCTAGGAAGACCAGGTCCTGTAGGCGTAAAAAATAAAAAAAGTAAGGGATTGTAAGCTGACAAGGTCCTTGCAATCTGTGAGGTCGACCAAAGGGCTGCCTCACCTAAAAATATTTAAAAAGTAAATAAAGAAAAGCTAAATGAGATAAAATGGATTTTTAAAAATCGCCAAGACTAAAACCAGTTTTGAATAAGTTTATACTGTTTGCTTGTTCTCCAAAGCATTCACTGCTTCAAGGAGGAAAAACTGTATTCTCAAAAGTGAACTCGATTTTGTTTGCAGGTTTAAATCGTTTTAAATGGCACTATTTTCAAACTCGGAATCACGACACTGTTACGCGGACAGGAAATGATCTACAAGTTTCACGCCCGTGTGAAAAGGGCGGAGGACGCCCCTCAGGACAGGCAGGTGCTCCCAGGACCGCTGGCACCCCGCGTGTCCTCCGGGGGGCACTCAAGCCCCACCGGGGCGTGGCTGGAGAACAGAGGTGGAAGCCCCGCTGTGCAATCATTTTTGTTTTTTTCACCAACTACATGTATTCCTTTTAAATGCATTTTCATAAAAATTATGGTGTCTGAACTTTTTAACCAATTAACCAATCTATATTTTTCTACTGGGAAAAGAAAAAACGATGTATTAAAAAATTCAATAAAGAAAAAATTCAATAAGCTGTTAAACGCTAGAGGCAAATATGACAGCAACAAAGCGTACAGAGTATCTCGCAGTGGTGAAATCACCGATACTTCCGGGGGATGCGCGTCATCACACCTCTGTCCAAACCCACGGAACGCACACCAAGCGCGAAAGGTGAGGCACGCGATGGACCCCGAGCATGACGTGCCAGTGCGGGTTCGTCGATTGAGACGGCGACAGTGGGGCAGGCTGTGCGCGTGTGGGGACAGAGGGTGTACGGGAAATCTCTATCTCTTCCCCCGATTTTGCTGGGAACCTTACACTGCTCCAAAAAATAAAATCTGGATTTTAAAAAATCAGTAATAGAAGCTGTTAAATGTCAGAGGTAAATATGACGATAATAAACGTGTCCTCTAAGGAGAACCAGATGCTTGTCAGATCACATCTCGAGACCCCAAGTTCACGAACAGGAGGTGACAGTCACTCCACACGTCTCTGTAAAGACAGAAACAGGAGACGGGGTGCTGGCTTCGCTGAGGTCAGGACATGGATCAGCGAACACCTGAGGACAGGTGTTTCTCGTTTTCAGGTGTCTGATACCACCTGCCTGAAACCTTAGACTATTAACCCGCTGAGTGAACTGAGAGAAACACCCTGGACAGCAGAGGGACACACGACCCGCTCTGGCCGGCAAGGTGCCCTTGGCGTCCCCTCGCTGTGCTGGATCTGCAGGGCTTGGCGGCCCAGCTGCAGCTCTAAGACAGATGACGGGAGGTCCTGACTGTCATGCGTGAAGTCATTAAGCCCTGTCGCACTCAGAAGCCAGCTGCAGGAATATTCCGAACTGTTATTTCACTCTCTAAAGAAATTCAGTAATGCCCTGGACGACGCAGCGGGGGAGAGCGAGCTCACTGGGCTTTAACTCCCACTGCTTTAGCCTCGACTCCCTGGGGAAGGAAGCTAGAGGGACGGGCGGAGGTCACCTGCCCCCACCTCTGCCAGCCGCGGGCTCCTGAGGGGCAGGGCGGGGCAAAGAGCTGGCCTGGCACCCACCCGTTCCACCGCCCATGCCGCGGACCCCTTCAGGTGTCATGCGGGACAGACAGGAGAAGGAGGAGGAGGGAGGAGGGGAAGAGACCAGCGGCCTTGGCTCCCGGCGGGCGCGCGGTTCTGGGATCCGGGCTCAGCCTGAGGGGGACTTCCAGGGAACCACCGCCCGGCCGACGGTGCTGCGGTCCCACGGCGCACGCTCCTCCGTCCTCCAGAACCAAGCCCCGGGCGCGGTCCACTTCCGGCGGCCCTATGGCCTCGTCACCTCCGTGGCGCTCCGTGGCTTCGCAGGGAGTCATCCGCGGGGACGGGCGGGGGACACTGTCCCAGGACGAGCTCCGGGCCACATTCCGGGGCTGGGGGCGCCCACAGCAGGTGTCGGCGGAGCGGAATGGGGCCTTCACGGGCGTGTCTGGAGACAACGGGACAGTAACCACCGAAGTCAAGGCTTCATGAGACATTTCATTCTCCCCGTGAGGGAATCAGGAAGCTGAGAGGGAGCCTCTGCTCTCTCCTTTTCCCGATTCAGAAACTACGATATCAGAGGACAAGGCCTGGCATCGTGACGTGTCCCAGTGACGAGGCGGGAGTGGCGACGCGCGGCGGCCATGCAGTGGACGCTGAGACCCTCGCGGTCCTGCTGGGCCAACCGAAAGCCATCGAGTCTGAGGACAGGAGGCGCAGCCGCCCCACGCGCTCGGGGCGCCGCGGGTTTGGGTCGCCCGCTGACAGAGGGGGGCGCGTGGCCACCACAGTCGTAGCTGCGGGCCTGGGTCTCTCTAGAGCTCTCAGTAAATCCCAGGTGTAACCCCCACTGGCCCCGGACGTGGGACGTCTTTATCGGCACAGCACAGCTTATCGGAGGGAGCGCTCACCGGTGGGAACCGTGTTTTTGCCCTTCCGGGAGGGGTACGGAGCGGTGGACCCCGGTAAGCTGGCCCTGGGTGGCCCGCTGCACCAGGATGGCGCCTCCAGGGCTGACCGGTGGGATGAGCTCTGCCCCCATCCTCACCTCCAGGAAGTCATGAAGCCACCAGAGGCCACGTGGACTCGCCCCCGCCCCGAGCTCTGCTCTCCTAGGACCTTCGGCTGGCCCTTCGTCTCATCTTCGACCTTCAGGATGTCGAGTGAGATGTCCCCACCCAGAATGCCCTCTGACTTTGCTCTTCTACGGAAATCCAAACCGAGCCCCCAGCTCGGGAGCGTGCGCCCACGTACCCCAAGCTTTTGTTCTTTAACTCCGAAGGCGAGCCCCACCTTCTTCCAACCCCCGCGACCCGAACGAGTGGACTCATGGAGCGCGACCTTCGCGTCGAGATGAAGAAGGCCTCGAAGCCCACTCGACGTGGGCTGAAGCGAAGCGCAAACGCGGGGAGCTGCCTCTGGAGCGCCGGGGTGGGGTGTCAGCACCCCCGAGAGCTCTGCGGCGAGACGATGGATTTGAGGGGGCCTCCCAGGTGACACGCGGTGACGCGGAGCGGGCTGGCTTCTCACTGCGGGGTACACCCGGGGCCAGCGCCGGAGACACTCTTACCTGCGCTCGGTTACCACGGCACAACGCGGGGGACTGGTTTTCACAAAGGAGCACCAAGGCCTGATGACAGGCAGCCAAAGTGCTGCTCTATAAAATGTAAAGACCTTATGTCTTTGGAGAACGTCACAAAGTACTAACAGAAGATACACCACTGATAGATTTTAAAGCAGGTGACGACACAAGCTAAGGTCTATCGAATTGAATGATCGCTACGTTACGTTTCGGGCATTTAAAAAAATGACACGCGGTCGTGAAATCTTTGCTCACGGGAAATATTCAAATCCTAATAGTTAAACATATAACATTAATAAAGATATGTGACAGATTATTGATCTTTATTTGAGTGAAAAATCCATATTAAGCTAATCTTTAATCGTTTTTCACAGGGGTACAAAGAACAACTACAGAAACTTAACTATTCATCTCGATTGTTTGGAAATTATTAACACACAAAAATATGTATCACATCAGTCGCCATAATCGCTCCAGCACTAAAAGCCTACAGCAAAGACATTTCCTTTGGTTTCACGAAGCACTTAAATACATCAGCCAGAGATGAAAATCCAATATTAACTGTCCAGCATTATCTTGTCTTGACTTGCACAGTGTTCTCCTGGGAGAGGGGGAGGGAGAGGACAGTGAGTGCCCCAAACATACTGGCTTCCCTTTTAAAGAGATTACTGCATTTTAGCTCCAATAATGAGAGCATTTCCACAACTGACAAAGCAAAATGCTTCTGATATACGGCATCAAAGACGTTGCTACCCCTAGATTTGATCTTTTTTCCAAGAATGTGAATGCTGAGGCATGGAGTTGCTGTTTGCTACTCATACGCTGGCAGATGAACGCTCTATCCCCACGTCCCCCAACAGGTAATGCTCCAGAGGGGACACTGACCTAGTCCGCCCCATCCCAGATGAGGCAGATGTAAATGAACCCAGTGTCCATGAGAAGCAAAGGGGGAAAACACTGTTTTTCGTGGTAAATCGAATGCTTTAATTCATTCTTAAAATCTGGGTCTATATACGCCATTAAAATTCTCCAGAACAACTTATGCTGTGAACCAAGAGTCAGCAAACTACAGCCTGTGGGCGAAATCTGGCCCACCTCCTGGTTTTACAAATAAAGTTTTATTGGAACACAGCCGTGCTCGTTTGTTTGTGTATGGTCTATGGCTGTTTTCCTGCTTCAACGACAGAGATGAATTCTCAGGACAGAGATTGTATGACCTGCAGCAAGTCAAAAATATTTATTATGTAACTCTTCAAGAAAAAGCTTACGGCCCCTGCTATAAATTCTTTCCATCAACCGTTAGATAGGAAGGCCTATGATCTATGAAAGCAATCCCCAAATGTTAAAAGCATCCATGTTCTCGACCTGTACAGGAATAATGATGCTCTCTCTTTTCCTTCTTGGGAAAAAGGAACAGCACTCCCAGTCTTCCAAAAGCGTTACAGGTTCACACAGACACCAGCTAAGAACGAACAAGGCCAAAACACACCCATCTCGTGCTCACTGAAACGCAACTGTTATCTGATATTTCTGGAGTTTATTCTTAATCACCCACAACCTCTCAGCAGCGGTTTCTCTGTAAGATTCCCGACCGACTGACTACTCACGGAGCTTTTAGGAGGGGTAAAGGGCTAATTCTTATAACACTCTAGAACCATGGACAGCGGAGAAGAGCTGATGGGCATACACCGAGTCACCTGGATTGCCACCCGACAGTAAAGGCAGGCGTGTTTTTCTGTTTCCTCACGAAATAGTTGATGCATTAGCGACCGTATCCCATACCTGCCTGCACTTTATGGAGAATAAGACCTGAGATGCCAAGACTCTTCATTTATCTGGAAGAAATTGGCATACATTCTTAAGAAAATATTTAATAAGGCAGTAAGTCTATTTCTATTCGGGGGGGCTAGCATAAATCATGGATAAACTGAATCAAATCGGAAAAGACCTATTGAGGTACAAAGATGAGCCGATTTTTAAGTCCCAATTGACTCAAAGTTTGAGAAGCGGTGTAGGCAGAGAACCTTCCACGAGGCCACCCAGGCACATTAGCATATCCTCACAACATTACTGAGAGCATAAAAAGAATAGAGAGATGTGTGCTTTTCCTAGCACAGTGCCTAGTCCTCAGGGACATACGTCTGCCTCCGGATTTTCTAAGCTGTGGTTTCTAGTGAGTAACCGCCACCCAGCAGGTAGAGGGGGACTTCAGCGATCAAGCGTGCAAACGTTCTGCTCCAACAGCCCAAATCATGTCCAGACTGCCTTACTCACGGAACACGTATTCTAACGTAGACAATTTGGGAAATTGCCAGGGTACGTGTGTATTCCCGTGTGCACACACTATTCAAGAATATGCGGGAAATTACACTTGATGCAAAAGACACATCTCAGTAAAGTCACGTATTAAGTAAGTTTTGACAACTTGAATCCCTCTAAGTGCGTGAGAGACAGGTTATCTGACGGCAGCCTTAATTAAAATGAGCATTTGGTAATGTGAAAGCCATCAGTTTACCTGTTGCTAACTAAGGCCTGCTTTCACACAGGGAGTTTGCCTAGAGTGAGTTACACCCATGGGTGAAGAACTCTTTTAAAAAATTGATTCTGTTCAGTATTCAGATGGAGGGATTATGCATGCTTGTCAAGAAGTAAATAGCGAAATCCACAGGAGATCTTTGCATTTTACGTGGTATGTAGATATTATTTCTGCGTTAGCAGAGCTTATTTAAATTTCATGGAGAACATCGGCCACGTTTCAAAGCTTGTCATATGCATCCTATCTTCAGCAACGCTTTAAAATGTCCTTTAAGGAAACAAAGTATAAGCTTCCGTGGAAAAAGCGAGAACTCGACAAATGAGTTCTCATGCCTAAGGTAAAAAAGGGAACGCGTTTCCTGGGAAAGCCAAATGCTCTATGCCGTGGGCATCTGCCTTGGTCCACTTAGGTGAGGACACCTGCCTTGGTCTACTTGGTCCACTGGGGGTGCTGGTTACGACACACGTGACACACCTTTAATCTGCCTACCCTATGTCTTATGAGAGGGGGTCTACGGGATCAAGTCGAGTTCATGCAATTCGCCACCGACCGTGGAGCCTGAACGTGGAACTCCGAGGGCTGAGACCCAGGGCCCGAACCATCCAGCCAGGCCCCTCACTCCTAGTCCATGCTGGGGACAGAAGCAGAGAAAGCCCCAGAAGCAAGAACATTCATTAACACCCAGGGACCAAAAGGGAAAGAGCCAATAACTCATGAATCTGCAGGTGAAGACGTTGTCTCTTAACTATTTTCATGGTGTGAATGAGTCACAGGTCTTATTTTAAGGGACGCGGAAGTATCATCAGCAATTTCATGTGACACAATATTTACTCCGCTGGGAAGGGGGGAGGAAAGTACTGTTGAAAGAAATTTCTTCGTTTTCATACTTGGATTCAGTGACACAGTAAATCATCGATAAATTTCGTCTCCTATTAGAACTTCAGGGCAGGACGCTCATGGCCCAAGGCAGCCTAATAAAAGGTAATTTCACATTTGCTCATGCTGATCAAATGGGAAGCGTCGATCCACATTCAGATGGGCAGAGAGATGTGAACCGTGAGATGGTCTAGGAGGGGACAAATCCCTCATCATGGAGACACGTGAGCTGTGGCCAAACGCAGCCCTGTGGGGCCCCACCCACCCCAGCCCTGAGCACCCTCATTTACTGCTTCGCCGCCCAACCCCGGGCGCATTTTCAATACTTCACCGGTTCCGAAACCAATGTTTGTGGTTCGTGGTGCGAACACACATAAAATGAGTTAAGATTTCCTTGAAACTTCAGACCGAGTAACTGATTTCTCTGATAAAGCTGTTTCATCTTTGTGGTGATTCAGTTTCCAAATTTATACTTCCAGTTAATTTTTTTTAAAAACATACCAATTTTCAAGTTTCTTCCTTTAATCCACTGAAATAGCCAAACGATGAACACAACTGAGGAAAAGCTTCCGAGATTCGCCTCTCTCACTGGAATGGAGGCCATGATGTGGAACACAGACGCCTCCCTCTTCCAACCGAGCAGGGTCTGGGGCCCACCTGAGGCCTCCTTCCCATGGTGGTGGGGGGGAGGCGGTGGATCCGCGGAGAATCTGAGACACCCTTGTATGTGTGACCGCGTGCACCACACTCTAACCATATGAATTTGATCCTGTGGGCACCGGATTTCATTAAAAAAAACACATTTTAAAAAAGAAAAAATAAATACATTTAAAAACAACATTTAAAAACAAAATGTCTTGCTTTTCTTCGAGACTCCTAGAAGAAATTAAGATTGTGGGAAAGAAGTACTCAGAGGCAGTTTTGATTGTCACTCTCCATTCGTTAAAGGTACCCGAGTGTAAGTATCATGGGATGGGGACTCGGAAGCGAGCCCCGCGGGCAGCGATCAGCGGAGCCCCGGAGTTTGCCAAAACACAAATCAGGCAACTTGGAGGCGCGCAGATCCGCAAGCCGCCAGTGCACTGGCATCAAATGACGACCTCTTTAACTCTCCCAATATTCGATAAGATGAGGGGGGAAAAAAATGTTTATGAAAAACTTGGAACTGACAATCTGCGTGTGAGCTTAGAGGTCATCGAACAGAACAAGAGATTTTTTGAAAACTTCCATACGCTTCCCATTTGGAACTTGCACTTAAAAATGAAATGCTTGCTTTCCAGCGTAGTGTCGCTTGCTGCCACGCCATCTAGGACCCACGCTACTAAGCAAATACGTCTCAAGTCAGGTGTTGCGGGCACTGACGGGTCACTCGGGACACTTAGACGACCATGGTAACACAAGGTCATTCCGCCTGACCTCGGCAGCCTCTGAAACGGTCGTCCGTGGCATTTCGGGAGTCTACATTGTGATGGGCTGAAGAAAATGTGCGATGATTTCACTGAAATGCTGCTGGAGAAGCGTGAGGTGCTGTTGGAATATGACGCGGTTACGGCGCGTCGCTGTTCCAGTGACGGCTTTTACTTCGCAATATAATGGATCCAGTGACCAGATGACGCCTGGCTGACAAACGTAAAGAACGCGTGGACAAACACACGCTGCAGTCAGCCTGCGGGCACCGCCCGCTTCGTGAGGGCCTGCCGCTAGCGGGTGCCATTTGGGTCAGGATCTGTCCCATGCAAGAGCCACACTGACACCACCAGAGGCAGGCTGGAGGGGTGCGGTCCAGTCTGGACGCAGGTCCCTGGTGTGGCCTGAGGCCTGGAGCCAGGTAAGTACCACGAGAGGATCCCACGGGAGAATCACACTCCTCGAATAGGACCGTGATGTCTGCGTGGTGCACGGTGACTCAGAGTAACACTAAATCATAACGTGCGTTCTCAAGCGAATCTCAAGTTCACGTCAACATAAGCAACCTGAGCGGGGCAGTGTGGCACGGTGACATCCGACAGAACTGGATTTGAGTCTGGGCTCGATCACTCCCTAGCTGTGTGACGTTGGAGGAGTCACTGAACTTTTCTTCATCCGTAAGGACGAGAGCCGTATTTATCTCGCGGTCGTCCTGCGAGGCCAGAAGACGCCGCGCAGTGTGCCCCGTGCCTGGCATTGTGCAGGCATGTGACGAAAGCGGACCGCCACGGCCACCAAGCAGGATTCGTGGCGGGAAGGAGTGAGCAGGGAGGGTTCCGTCTTCTCCTCCGCCCCACTCTGCCCCCAAGTGTGGAACCCAAGGTGGGGATGGAGGGTGAACAGGAAATGCCTGAACCAGAGACCCCCACCTGCGCCAGAGCACAGAGCCCAGGGAGGGGCCGGCGGTGTCAACACCAGCACAGACAAACAGCAGAGCAGACGCTGAAGCCTGAAAGCGACTTCTATCCCTTCCTGACCTAACTCTGGTCCAAGGTCTCATCCTTTCCCTGGGCATATCACCTGTTCTATGAGCAGCTGACTTTAGTGGGCTTAAGCTGGCCTCGGGTGTGGGGGGAGGGGGGGATTATACAAAGCCCCCAGGAAGCCCCCACGATGTCCCCTCATCTGGAAGAGGCTTGCTCCCCAAAAGATTAGACAGGGACAATGAGAAACCCCACAGGCTCCGCCAGGAAGACTGACCCGTGAAGGTCCTGAAGGTCGCACACCCACCTCAGGCAGGGGAGGGGCAGGAACTGACTCAGGGGAGGGGGAGCCCTGGAAAGTGGGGAGTTCGATTTGTCTGCGTTATGTTCAGACTGTCCAAGCCGCTGCATTCCAGGCCGTTAAACCATCTCTGGTCACTCATCTTGCAAAGACAAACCCTGAGGCTGGGGAGTGTCCCTGGAGCACGCAGGGGCCCCACACTCAAGAAGCACAGCTCCGATTCTCAGCAGGAGGAAGCACAGGCAGGGGCTTCGTGCAGAGCGGGGGACTCAGCTCAGTCAGTCCAGAGAGCGCCGGTAAATGCGTGAGCGGAACATGACACAGGGAGTGACCCCAAGGGCTTCTCGCAGACCTCTAGGCAAAGGCCGAGGTCTGGCGGGGGCCCCTGTGAGCACAGTGTCTGAGCCGAGGTCAACACGTGCCACCTCTGCTGGCCAGGGAGGAGCATGGCCGCTCTGCCACCACGGCCTCTGAACTGCAGGACGTCAGCTGCACTCGTGACCGAGGCTCAGCCGACGTCCCTTCAGGACCTTATGGGATGAGGTAGAAAAGTCATTTCCAATGTGAACTCTATCAGCTCTGTCATGGCTGGTCCCACAAGCCAGGCAGGTGTCCTCGGCAGTGTCCCAAAAAAGGCAGTTCCACCGAGCAGTCCCCTCACCGCGGAGCCAGGCTGTGGACGCCCCTCTTCCCTCTCAGCTTGGGTTTCGGAGAGGAAGTGGCTTCAGCCCATGCAAGTCAATGTCGCTGACTGATGAGCTGGTTCGTGTAAAGGGATGACTTCCTGGGGAGCACGGTGCAGGTGGCGCAAACACGCAGTGGTAACGTCCAGACGGGAGGGGGGCACGCTGGGGACGAGAGCATTTTCTGTACGTACACAACTCTGCAACAGTCAACGCCACAGAAGGTGCTGTGGACCTGCGCGGTTAGTGCGCCCAAAGGTGCCCACCCTTCCGACGTTCACCACCGTCGATAACTTTGTCGCGTTCTGAGACTTCATTTAAATGGAGTCTGGCTTCTTCTGCGTGACATTTGTGAGCATCGTGCATGCTGCTGCATGCATCAGCAGTGAGCTCTCTGCTTTGCTGTGTAGTACTCCACTGCGTGAATAAACCGAGAGATTTTTACCCATTCTACTGTTGATAGACACGCATTACTTCCAGTATGGAACTCAGATGGACAAAACCATTATTTTACAGCTCTGACTCGTATATTCTTGTCTTTTTTAATGCGGAAATTGAGACCTCAAAATTGACTAAACTGTAAGGCTGCAAATTCAGCAATTCTCTGCACGACACCTGCACACTCCCGAGAAGAAAGCAAAAGAAAAGAGACTCGGATGTTTTCTTAAGTTATCCATCTTGTACTTTTTTTCTATTTTTAATTCTGTAGGTGCTTCTGCTTTGGGGAAAGCCCACTTTAAGAGTAGCCATTTTTCCTTTTGCAAGTCCATTTTTTTTCCAGCAAAACTTTGAAACAAAATGTGAGAAACCAATTATTACCCAACCGATTCCTAAAACGAATCTACTTTCTACCAACTTTAACTTTTTTGCTGAGAAAACTGAACATAATGATTCATTCTAGACCCTAACAACGTGCACACATCTCATCCATAAAAAAATAACGCAGTGGCGGGGAGGGGGTTCTGTGGGCATGACAAGGGGGGACTTTCCTGCCTCCCCCACCAGCCCCCAGCAGAAAGTTTGCCTTAAAGATTAGAGCATGACGACCCATCAACCTCACCCATGAGGAATATCTCTTCATAGCCAAAGGTATGGGGAAACGAGTTTTCATCGGTATTTCTGTGTGTAAGCTGAAGACTTGCAATTAAGTAATACAATGGACAAGCAGTTGCTTATTTCAAATAAATTGTATTACTTAATTGTATTACTTAACTGTAATGATTGTAACAGACACAGAAAAACAACCACAGATAATCGAACAACGAAAAGTCGTCTTGCTACTAAGAAGTTCAATTAAACTCCCCTATTTGGACAGGTGAGGTTTCCTAACCTCCCAATCAGTTTTTCGTTTTCTTCCTAGAATCACATATCATGTGGATACTGTCCCTGGAGCCATTCTCTCGCCAGCTTACACTGCCGCCTGTGGCTCTGCTCTGTCCTGCTGGGCATGCATTCATGCTTACCCGTTTTCACTCACGGCCCCTAAAAATGTAGCTGTCCCTTCCGCCAGCACAATTTCAGCACTTCCTGGCAGCTTTATGCACGGTGGCATGTTTAAGAGATGGAAGGCAGGTTTCGACTTTATGGATTAGCAGTGAAGTAAGATTTATAGAAAGTCCCCAACCACTAGGAGAGTTACTGAGCCCACAGCAGCAACAGGAGTCATGACTCCTCCCGCCTGGCATTAAACATCCCCAAGTCCTACACGTCCTCACATCAGTTCCCTTCCGGGCAGAGCAGTGGGATACAGGTGTCCAGGCCACTAACGCATCACCGAAAGTGATAATGAATGGACTCGTATCGCTCCAGCCGGCTCACTAGCCAGCTAGAGGAAAAACAGACTAATAATTAGACTTGGGGGATCTGGGTAAAGAAGGGATAAGAAATAGAACCAAGTGGGCAGAGTTTGAACCCGCAGAAAGATTCCTTTCCGGGCCTATTGGGATGCCCGAAGATTGCAGAGCTGTGTCTCAAAGGATGCTGACAGGTAAGAGGAGAAAGGAAAAAAAATTAGGAATTTTTTTTTTTTCTGAAATATCTGGACACATTATTCCAAGCACCCACATATAGAGAAATAAAGCATTTCATGTAAAGCCATTTATAAAGAAGAGTCATTATACAAAGCACAGGACTAGGCTCAGTTCAGATCACAAACAAAGACTGAGCAATGGCTGGGTCCTGGGGCTGGGTCCCGCGGGTGGTGCCAGGGTGGGGACTCGCGGATGGGCCAGCCGAGGTGTGTGCACCTGCCGCTGTGTCTGAAGAGCTGCGTGAGTGACAGGACCTCTCATCTGTCCTCCCAATTCTTTCCTCAAAGCCGGTCACTGTCCTTGGGTTCACCATTCCTCTGCCCTTTTTCGAAAATATTCAAACTAATGAATGTGGCTTCCTTCAAGTATATCCAAAGAGAATAAACTTCAAGCCGCAAGGCTGAGAAAATTTACGAAGTCACAGACCTGTGGCCGTCTGGCTACTTAGTTCCAGGCCCAGGCACGAGGGCCTGTCAAGAACCAGAGAGGCCACAGAGCCAGCTTCTTTAAGCTCGGAAGATCTACTCATTGGTGGATCTGGGCAGTGGAGGGGCGCAAGGGGGTTAGCTCCTCCTGCATCTTAGATCTCTTCCCCCCCAAGTGAGCTCAACTTTGCCCTGAAACAGAACCAGCGGGAGCCCCGCGGCATCTGCAGGTAGGTGGAGTGTGTGTGTGTGTGTGTGTGTGTGTGTGTGTGTGTGTGTGTTGGGGTGGGGGAGTAGCAGGGGAGGTGGCTTAGGAGGAGCAGTGGCGCCGGCTCTGGCCTGTTCCTAAATGCCAGCGGGCAGCAGACCTGGAGGGCACCCCCGTTTTGGTCCTCAGGTCACACATAGCTGGCCGCTGACGGGCTGAGCCTGAGATGGACTCCGCAGGAAAACGCGCCCTTGACCTCGGCCTCTACGGCAACCTGCAGGTGAGCGGGCAGGCGCCTAAGGCCCCCGCGCTCCTGGATTTCAAAGCTCCACTGGGCTAGGCCGGCTGGCACAAGGGACAGTCATAGCACTGGGTCCCCGGCGACCCCTCCCTAGAGAGAACGCAGGGCCCCCGCCCTCCAGCGGCTCCAGAGGCGGCTCCGGGGTAGACTCAACAAGTTCCCGGCGGCGCAGCGCCGCCTGCAGCCCAGAGACCCCGAGGACGCGCCGCGGTGGAGCCCCGCGCGCTGGCGGCGGCCGCCGGCGGCTCTTCCCACCGCCGCCTCCAGCCCGGGCTCCGGCGTCGGCGGGCGGGGGCGCCTCCGCTCCCTCCGGATCCCCCACCCCACGCAGGCGGCCCGGCCCGGCCCCGCGCCGCCCCCACCCCCGCCCCCGCCAGCCCGGGGCTCCGCCCGCCTCGCTGCCAGCCGGGCGCACAGGCGGCGGGCGCGCGGCTCCAGAGCCCTCTCCTCCGGCCGCCCGCCCGGCTCCAAGGAGTAGCTGGGTCGCGGGGGCGGCCGCAAGGACTTCCCTCCCGCCCCCGCCCCCGCTCCGCCCCCGCCCGCCGGCCCCAGCTCCCAGATCTCGCCGAAGACAATTGCAGTAAATGAGGACATCGGAGGAGCACGAAGCCGGGTGGCTGTGGCTGGCTCCGCCGCGCCGCGAGCGAGCGAGCGCGCGGGCGTCCCCGGAGCCAGCCGCGCCGCTGCCTCCCTGCGCGCTTCGCTGAGCCCGGCCGGAGGGACGCGAGCTGCGGCGCGGGGGACGGCCGGGCCGGGCGGGCCGGGCCGGCGGCCGTGGAGGGGGCGGGCGGCGGGCGCGCAGCCGGCCAGGTCCCCGGAGCCGAGCCCTCCTCTGCGCGAGCCCGGCGAGCCTCGCCGCGGATGCCCTGCCCGGGGCGCTCCGTGCCGCGTCCGCGGCGAGACATGCCCGAGCCAGGCGCTGCACCGACCTCGACTTATCTGTAAGCAGCGGAAGGTAAGCCGAGCCCCGCGCGCCCTCCTCCCGCGCCCGGAGCCCGCTGCACTTGGCCGCGGGCAGAGCACCGTCCGGCCGGGAGCCGACCCCGGCTCCGGCGCTCGCACCTGCCCCCGAACGGGCTTCGCCGAGGACTCGGCGGCTCCGGGGGCCGGGACCTGCCGTTTCAGGGGGCAGCGGACCGGGCGCGCTCGAGCGGGGGTGGGGGTCCAGGTTACGCAACTGCATCTGGCGCGATGGGGTCGCCGAGGGGCGTCCGGCAACTTTGGCGACGGCCAGGGACGAGCGAGGCTGGAGCGAGGCTGCATGGCTGCGATGTCGGGTCCAGACAAACGCCACAGCCTCGTGAGCGCCCGACAGCCCTAGCCAGGCAGCGCGGGAGGGATCCGGGGGCGGCCGTGTTGCCGAACGTTTCGAGGTTTTTAAGTATTTTCCAAACTAAAGCGAACTGGCAAGTACGGCTGATTAACTTCGGGGGGCGGGGGGTGGGGTGTATGTCCGAGCCGCGGGGCCCGGCACGGGCCGCGAAGCAGAGGCGCGAGCAGGAGCGAAGGCAGATGCCCACGTGAAATGCCCGTCTCCTTCCGTGGCGCCCGGGCTCGCGCGGGTCAGCACGTTCCCGGAGCTGCGGGCCCGGGTCGGCACCCGCGGGGCTTCCAGGCGCCTGGCGTCCGGAGCCAGACCGGCACCGGCGTGGGACTCCGACCAATGCTGCAGACCTAGCGAGCCGGCTGGCGGGAGGGAGCAGGGAGCCCGCGGCCGGCCCGGGTCCGGGGCAGCGCCTCAAGCCCAAAGTCAAGAGCGAGAGTCTGCGTCTTGCTGGTTCATGCTCAGGGTTTCCGGCGGTGTCTCCATCGCTCAGATAAAGAGCCCGTCCCTGTGACCTCGGCATTCTACTGCCCAAAAACATGCCACGGGGTGATGGAGCTAGCGATATGGGGATGCCAGGAGTGCAGGGAGAGGTGCCTCTGGAGTAAACAGGGGAGAAAATGGGTGTGTGGCTCATCCTCAGAGCAGGACTCTGGCCCTGACCCCTCTCCTGCTGCAGGTCTGTGCCTGGGGACCGGAAGCCAGGTCGGGCCCCTGAGCCAGAAGCGTCAGCAGAGCAGTTTAATTTGACCTTGTCTGCTTAGGTGCTTAAATTCTGCGGAAGCACGCTGAGGTGAGCCGGGCAGAGTGGGAAGGAACTTTGGGCTAGCCCTGCCTTGGCCAGGCGCCCACGCGATCATTTCTCAAGCCTTCAGCTCAGACTAGCAGAGGGTGAGGTCAGGGCGCCTGCCGCTTTTCCCCTGCCGCGGCTTTGCTGGAGGGCTACCTTTCCATTTGCCAGTGGGGGACTGTCAAGGTTACAGCGCTGGGGACTTGATTGAAAAATACCACCCAGTCACCTGACCTGGGCCATTCCCAGAGTACTATATGTAGGAACATGCTTCAACCTTATTCAGCTCATGCTACAGACGGAGCAGAAAGTAAGCGGGGGAGGGAGGCGCGGGTCTTCACGGTGCGCATTGTGCTATTCGCTACACTCATACCCTGTTGAACGGTACTTTTCAAAGCGAAGTTCTTATTTACCTTTGCCATTTTTTTTGCAAGAATGATTAGCAAACGGGCAGAAGCAGCTGAAAGGAAGAATGCAGGTCCTGCCATCTGCATGCCTCACCAGATATTAATGATTTACTATCCATGTTTACTACTTACATTAGATGGCACTGCTACTCACGGTGGTTTTATCAGAAGCGCATTTGGAGAAAAATCGGCTAGCACAGCTATCACTAATTGCATGATTTTGCATAAATTATGTCAGATACAGAGAGTTTGAGCTTCACTTCACTAAATTCATCATTTCCTTCAAGATAGAATGATTTGGTTTAATTTCTTTAGCTAAATGAAAGACCTCCACTTAAAGA
This sequence comes from Pteropus medius, assembly GCF_902729225.1. NCBI lineage: Eukaryota > Metazoa > Chordata > Mammalia > Chiroptera > Pteropodidae > Pteropus > Pteropus medius. The sequence goes on from NW_024349802.1 coordinate 3,580,087, forward strand.
CAGGATGCCCTTGAAAAGCAAAGTATGTCTTTAAACTTACTACAGTTGCTACGACTCCATTTTTTACTATTGTGATTAAGACTTTGAGCTTTTACTTAAATCAGGCCCACCATGATCCTATAGGGAAGCCCCACTGCTGGTTAAGAAACAGGCTAATGAGGCAGAGGCTGGAAGGCTCCGTGTCTGTACCAAGAGCTTCCGGAAGCCCCATGTGGGGCCGGACGTGGCTTACTCTATGGGGTGGGGGGGGTGGGGGAAGTGGCTTCTCTCTTCTGCCACACAGCTGTTTTCCCAGGGCAGGATGGGGAATGTTTGTCTTTTGTTTCTCCCTCCGCAGGGAAAAAGAAATTAAGTAAATAGGTAAATACAGACTCATGCATGCAAAGCATCTGTGTACTGGGAAGACTCCCACCCACAGAAAGCAGCAGTCAGAAAATAAAAACGATTCTCGGGACTAACAGTGAATCACAGCAGAGCAGCTGGACAGATGTGTTCGCGTAGCTAGACATTTGTATTCTCTCGCCTGCTCTCACCCATGGCAGGCTCATTTGGACACACAGCTCCCGAACCCTCTGGTATGAGAAGCAGATTACAGGCTGCTTCCCAGGGCATAATAATAAAGAAATAGCAGTGGCACCACGGAGCGGAATTCCTCGGGTGGGCATCGATTCAGGGCGGGCACTGACGGGGTCACCAGGGGTATTTTATTGCAAAGCTTTGGGCCAGCCCACCAGACAGCTGAGCAGGTCCATGTCAAGGCCGCTGCCTGACCAGTCGGTGGCACCCAAAAGACCACACAAATTATGCATATTTGAGGCAAACCACAATCATCTGGAGGATGCAGTTATTAAGACTCCCCAGACAAAACTGGCTCCGTGATTGAAACGATTCCTTCATAAACGTGAGGGACCACAGCCCTCCATCACCGTGGTTCCCCTGGGCCTTCATTCCGCACCCCGGAATTAGCCGACGTAATTTCTTAAGCAGATCCTTTTCAGTCCCCTCACATATTTGATTTTAATATTTCATAATGTTATGGAATGACTTTAATATTTTAAAGCAAAATTTAATATGATTGATATTACATGACAATACCCTTATTACCATGAAACTCGCAGACAAACATTTGGATAAGTCTTTATCCAATATTTGAGCTAACCTGTAATGGGAATGTAGTAAAACGCTACACCTTTTAATCAGCTTATATTCAGGAGAGAATAGAGGTTTGGTACCGTGTCGTGAGGACGCTGCCAGGATCCACGTAAACAAGTTGTTTAGATGTCAGCTCATGTTAAACAGTAAGCCCTACAAAGCATGGGTTCGAACCTTTGGACCAGGTACGATACTGTATCTGTTCCCGAGGTTCTAAGGCGTCGCCAAGCAACAAAGAATCTTGCCTCTCAGATTAAGAAAAACTATAAATCCAGAGACATTTCCCGGTCCCGAATTCAGTTCCTGATAGGAACCCTTTCAGGAGGCTCTTCTGCCGTAAGCCACCGGGATGTTCAGTGGGAGCCCGAGTCACGAGTACTGTAGACGTCGTCCACGCCGTAATGAATGAGTCCAGGGACTGTGACGTGGACAAAGATATTGTCCCACCGTGGCACACCGCAGATCTCCATGAAAGCAAAGCACTCTAACCTGATAGCTCTGTCTCGCCGAGTGCACGGTCTCACCTCCGACTGGGACCGACAGGAAATTAACCGGAATACAGAAAAGCTGATATTAGGGATGAGTAGGAATCATATTTCTAAATCCCAGGCCTTTTGGCTCATACAGTATTTCAAAGGGACTTGGGAAGAACCATCTCCAAAGTCATTATTTGTGAATACTGTGCTCTTACAGAGCACTGAACTGATTATTCAGAGTACTGAACACCCACAGACATGCTCTCTCTGCCACGTCATCTTGCTGTTATGAAGTTTGAGCAGAAAAACCAGAGAGGAGACAACATTGGCACAGTGTAGGTCCGCCTGAGACATGCCGCTAGAGCCATAGCAGGGGTGAAGAAACTTAAAAAAAATAAAGCTCAACAGCAGGGAAAATGCTGGCCAAAGTTTATATTGCAGTTATTACGGAAAATTCCAATGCGATCCTTAATAATCTAGCCTTGGGCATAAAATGAAATGCAGTAAACTACAGCATATGAGAGACACGAGGAGGCTGGAGGCCGAAAGTGCTACAAGCAGCCTGGGAATAGAAGTTGCTCCTCCCTCCTCCAGACGCCGGAGGGAAAGGGAAGTGGCGGGCAGGGGGGCCTGGGGGACTCATTTCAGCTGCTCAGTGGAGGACGCGCCATGGAGGTCCACCGTATGCCCTGCCCACTTTAATGACACCGACCGGTCTTTGGGTTTCTGGGTCGTTTCATCGGTGACGTGGGTCCCTCCGCACTGCTTGTTTCCTGGGAAGCATCCCGTGTTTGTCACTTGCCTGTTGCTTTATCTTTTCCATATGTCCTCAGTGGTTAGATTCTAAACAAACACCTCATCGTGTCCGCATTTTGCTTCGTGAGATCTGCTTGTTTTTGCAGTGAGCAATTTTAGCATCCTTGGAAGTGCGGTGGACTCTGAAACGCGCCCAGGGAAGGTAGACTGTTCCGCAGATGGCTCCGTCCACACGGGGCTCTGCCGTCTGCGGAAGCGCACCGCGCAGCAGCAGCAGAGGCCACGGCCGAGCCTGAGGGGCAGCAGGACAAAGCGAGGTCTTCAGGAAGCTCCGAGTCTAGAAGGGCGGGAGGCGGCAGGAGGGAGACTCCGGACAGGACAAAGGGCGTGCTTGGGAGGCTCCCAGGAAGAGGTGACGCTCTGGCTGAGACGAGGGCTGAGATGAGGCGCCCAAGCCCAGCACGCTCAAATCCTGGGGCGTGAGCCCGGCGGTCAGATGCACAGAGCGGAAGACGTCGGAGGGTGTGAGTAGTGACACGGGGCGAGGCTTAGGTGTGGGCGCTGGCGCGCGCAGAAGCCGCTCAGAGCCAGGAATCGAGGAGCCATCGGCAGGGCAGGAAGGGTCTCCGTGCCCTGGCGGTGCGTAACCACTGAATGTGTGAACGATATCACACGTTTCCAGAAGGTTAAGTCTCGATAGCTAGAGATCAGTCAGAGAAGAGGAACTGGACACCACGCGACAGAGCGTGACAAGGAGAATTACCTGGCACCAAGCCAGGGAGACTGGTGGCACTGGGACAGCTGAGAGAGAGACATCCTGGGTGGCCGATCTTTGTCACATGGCAACTTGAAGAGGGGACGAGAGGGGACGCCCCAGGCAGACAGGGTGGTGGCGGGTGACGCGCAAAGCGGAGTAGTCGGGGCGCCAGGGGGATCCGGGGGAGAGACGGTTGCTACTAGAAATCCGAGTTTGAGTTTTTAAGTGGAAATATCACCTTTAAAACGAGTTTTTCATCATCTCTAACTTACGGCACTTCCATGAGAAATATTTTCAAAGAGGAGGAAAAATGGTCCAAGGGATTCACAACACAAAGGAGTTATTGAAGGACTAAGGATCGTCCTATCCAATAACAGGTTCCTAATAAACATTTAATGAGGCTATTAACGATACACTTAGACGATAATTTTGCTCGAACGTCAGGGCATGCGGACTGGACAACAGTTTTTCTCTTCCACTTCAAGTTGTATTTTTTTCCTAGTAGCAATCAAAAGGAAATCCAGTGAGAAGGTGGCAGAAAGGGAGGCGGCTTAGAGATGGACGATCCTCCCATCCGGCCACTCAGCGTTTAGAAATAAAAACGTATCAAAGATTTGGGCTTTTCTACCAGCAAACTCAGCCTCAGAGTTTCCTTTGGTAAAAATTCACTTGGGTAGAAGTTGCATTTTTAAAGAAGGAATGTGTTTGCGTTTACTGACCTAGCATTAATCAGGTAAAAGAAACACACAAGGATAAGTGAGAAACTCGATCTGAACTCAGATGGATTAAATGTTCTCGTACCCCAAACGCTGACATCTTGGTCCACAAGAGTTTTCACTAGAGCTTTACGAAAACACCGCCGCGTTCATGGGGTCAGCTCAAGACAACCGGGAGACGTCGGTCTCTCAGCCCTGCCCTCCCATCTCGAGGCGACCACACGACCTCGAGCCACTGATCTTTGTGCCGGCCCCATCACTTTATCATCTCCTTCTTCTTTTAAATCGATACCAGAGTGGTCGATAAAGACTTGCTTTCTTTTTCCCTTGTTGAATCACGTGACGCGAGCAACTGGCTTCGCGCTGACCACGCGCACGAGGCTTGCGCTGCTCGGAGAAGTCTGACCAGGAGCAAGTCCCAAGAAAAGCTGATACCACATGCAAGTGCAGAGTGTGACATTAAAGAAATGCTAGAAAAAGATAAGTGTCTCACTTTTACACCATATTTTTCATTTGACTTCTCGGGCCAGTGAAGAGCCCCGCGATAGCGGCTTCTCTCAATTATCTGCTGCGTGTGTTCGTTTTAATAGTCATTAGCTCAGTGGCTTCACCTTGTAGTCTCCACCTTGTGCAGTCTGCCTTGTTCTTGCTTTGTCTGTCTCTCCATACAGTTTTAATTCTCTAAGTATCTCTACGTATTGTGTTTATCAGATCTGGTAGTGTGGCAAAAATCCCGAGTTAGGCAGGATGATGGAGTTTAGCGTATGGTTGGAAAGCCGCATGGATCTGTGAAAGCATCACTGAGTCTTAGCGGATGGGAGAGCTCAGGGCAAGCGCCCTGGGGTAGGGTCAGCGGCTGAGAGAATGGGCAGTAACCCAGGGCTCCCGGCTCTCAATTTATTCCCAGTGGCGGCTTAAATTCTCTATCGGAGCATCACTGCTAGCTCTGGCCCTACAGAGTCAGTGAAAATGACCACCGATGTGCCCAGCTTTAAGTAAAATAAAAACCTAGGACAACTTTTTAATCAGCCACTCAAGGCTGAAACCTTCTGGATGGTCCTCGAACGTGTTCCTCTCAGGTGGCATATCCAGGGCAGTCCACAGGCATAACATGTTCCTAAGTGTGTGCTCCCTGTCATCCTCCACGTCAGCGCAGGCAGCAGCACCACCAGGACCGTGTCCGGAGGGCTCCGTAGGCACTGACCTCCTGAGCGCCCGTCAGAGGCCGGAGACATGAGCGCAGTGTCCGAGTGACGCTGGCCGCCTCTGCACTCCCAGTTCTGCCGATCGCGACCCATCTGGCTCCCCCGCCAGTGCCTCGGTCTCCCCGGCTTTCTCAGAACGGTAACCCCTCCTTCGGAGGGTGTCCGGGGAACGTGATGCTGGAACACACGTGAAGTGCAGGCACGAGCGGTGTCCACCTTTGTGATCGCCTTTCCCCTCCCAGCGTCTGTGACTTGATTAGATGCGGAACGAATTCTTGGGGGGTTTTGGGGGGGCCCGGAACGCGAAATCAGGCAGTCGGTTTCTAAACCCCAGTTCTTCAGACACTGCATAGCCAGGAATTACCACGTCAAGAAAAGGCTGCAGAACATGAGGATGCTGGACGGATGACCTGGAGCGGCCCTCACCCGTTTCTAACGCCCTCCATGTAAGATCCCAAAGGAAATCATTCACTGAAGAGACGGGCGCTTACGCGTGATCTCACGCCCCAGATCCATGGTGGAGAAGAGCTGCCCCCAGCCACGGAATTCCTAGGAAGAGACGGAACTCGAGACGTCCTGCATCCCTCAGCAGAAGCATCATGAGAACGAAGATGCCTATGCCGATTATGGAACTGCAGGTGACAGTGTGCTTGTAAATTGCCATTTGACAACCAATCCGCATTGCAGAACACCTGTGTTTTAAAGCATGACGACGACTGCTCACTAGCTGTCCACCCCCCTGCGGAAGGGGACTCCGCCTCTACTGCTGATACACACGTGGGGCCGAGCAAGGCCATGGGAGAGGCACCCTACTGCCTGGGACCTGGCCTCCGTTGCTGATGTCCCCAACACCTGGCTGAGACCCAGGTTCATTCCAGAGAAACTGGAAGGGGCCGTCGTTCATTCATCCCTTCATTCAGTAAACATTTGTGGGCACCTTTCGTGTGGCCCTGGTTGCTCTAAGCTTTGGGGATACAGCAGAAAATAGGAGAGAATAGGGGTGGGGAAGAAAATAAACAAAACGAAACGCGCAGACCACGGTTCCCCAACGTGATCTCTGCCCTGTCTCCACCCCCCGGAAATCCTCACTGACCTGGACGGGGTGGGGACCGACGAGCTTTATCTAGGGAGCCAGCTCAGGGACCGAGCCCTGGAGGAGGCTGTGTGTTTGCTTCCTGCCTGCGGGAGCACAGCCTCCCTCCCGGTTCTCATCTCGTACGTGTCTAAAAACGCTTTCTTGAAAAACAAAGAAACAGACAAGAAAAATTTGTAAAAGGGCTCCACTTTCTCAACAACTATGCTCTCTCCTCCAAAGCTTCAAGGAGGCCAGACTACAAAGGGGTCATCTGAGGTTCTGGAAAGACTTGTGCTTTCCTTTAAAAGCGTATTTTTAGCATCGTGCTGTGCTCGGAGCGCTTTCATCAACAGCACTGCTTACTCACGACGATGCTGACTTCTCTCCGTGAACCTACACGGGCTCATCCCGCCGCTCCCCCTTTCCCTTATCCACAATCCCTGCGACATGAGAGGGTGTCAGTTCCAAGGAGGTGCTAGACAGACTGAAAGACAGGACATAAGCATGCAAACGTAAAATACGAGCATTCGTTAAAAGTAGCACCAGTGCCTCGCGCGACACGAAGCTGCATGGTGTCCTCGCCCTGAGTTCTGCTTTCTTTGTCCCAGGACGAACCGTCAGGTTCCACTCTGGATGAGGGGGACAAGGGGCTGTGCTAACTGCCCCCTGACTTGACAAGGCGATACTCGTGGCTCCATCCATCAAAAGATGAGCCTCTGCCCCAGTCCACAACGAGCTGGGTGGGCGTTGCTTCCCTGAGTGCCGCCCCCTTCTCTCCCCTGTGTGTCCCTCTGTCGTCTGTCAGTGTGGGTCTCACCCTCGTGGCCCCCTCACTGTCTCTCGAGTACCCCATTTCCCTTCTTCCGCTTCCCATTCATCTTAACAGACACGCAACAGTGTAGAATTATATTTTTCAGTACTGGTCTGATTTATTGAATACAATTTTAGACTTTGTGTTCTCAATTCAAAGTAAGGAAAAAAACGGAAGTTATTTATTTCTTTCGAAACCTTTGTGCCAAAACACAGTCCCCGCTGTGAAGCAACCTCTCAGGTGCAGCCTGAGCCCTCGATGGATTTTTCCCAGAAGGTCAGTGCCACCTCCCGACAGCGGAGTCCGACCAGAAGGCTGAGGGCAGCCAAGATTCCACACTCTGAAATGTTTGTGGTATTCCAAGCTATTGAGGTTTCTGAATTAATTCTTAATTTGTTTTGCCACAACTATATCCCACTCCCAAGAAGAAAGCTGGATGACTCAGGAGCACACCTAGTGGGACGCACCAGCAATCCACATGCACCGCAACAGACACGCAGCCAGGGCCCCGACGTACTTCACAGTAGGTACAGATACACGGTACTTCTGTATCGTCGGCTAATTTTTGTGAGTGTGTGGGTCATCGCCTCATCAGCACTCAAAAACAAACACACTAAAAAGGTAACATAGTAGAACAAGCAAACTCAAGAGAGTCACACCAGGGTTCAGAAGAGAAAAACCTCAGGACGTGGTTTTACTTAAGGTAATGAAACTATCCTTTCCACCCACCTAGTTCCTTCCTGCCCAGGTTTCGGAATACGGCCATGTTGCACCTGATGTGCGGATCCAGGTCATGCAGAAAGAGCCAGTGATATCGCACACCCATCGGAAGCCTTCCTAAGCTGCCACGTGTTATGGCCCCAGCTGTGAGGATGCTGTGATGTATACCATATTCTTCAACTAATTAGCAAGTATGGAAGGCTGATTTGAGTTCAGCAGAGAGAGGGGATGCTTAGAGGGACCGAGTCTACAAACACTGTATTTGAGTTAGGAGAGAAAACAGACACATCACAGAGAAGTGGCTCGGGCTTCAGGCCGCTTGTACGTGTCTCCGGGGGAAGGCGGCCCTGACTCCCCAGGGAGCACATCTGGCACTTTCCTTCTCTTACCCCCATGAGGTCCCGCCCAGTGGGCTGGGGTTATCCGTAAACACGTGTCTTTCTTGTGCTGACCTACACATTCCAAGGACGGTGCCTCGTTTTCCTGGGTGCCCAGGACCTGGTTTGGTGCCTGGGTCACTCAAGACACGTGGGTGCTATTCACTGACTCGGTGGCAGCAGTGACGAGGACAGGAGCAGCTAGGGAACGCGAGACTAGACCGGAACCATCACGAGGAAGCCCTCCGTGGTGGAGGACGGCAGGGTCACCGTCCTGGAATGTGAACCACCGGACACTCAGCCTCGCGTAGGCACTGGCCGTGGGGCACTCACGGTGCACCCGAGAGACAGTGTGGGGACGGACTTCCTGCGGCAGAGACAGGCCTCTCTGCAGAGGTCTAGAGAGAAACAGGGTGGAAAGGGCAGAGTTATAGAAGACCTTAAAAAAAAAAAAAAAGACGTGCTTTTTGGAAGGGCTTCTAGATTGGGACTCTCGTAGGCACCTGCAGAGAGGTGAGATGTAGGCACTGGAAGCTGGACTAGCAGGACCTATAGGGCGAGGAGGGAGGGTGGCCTGGAGAGCTGAGCGCAGGGGACATAAGAACGCCAAGGTCATGGTGGGAACAGTGTGAACGGAAGGGAAGAAATCAGTGAAGCAACGGGAAGGACAAACAACCACTAGTGGAATTCGGTGGTGAATGGACGTGCGGGATTAAACCAGGGGACGAGTCAGGCACAGTGCAGCCGGCACCTTGAGGGCACCCTCAGAATGAAGGGACCAAGCCCACGCAACCCGGAGTCGGGGCGCAGCCCGCCTGACCCCTGCAAGCCGAGTTCGATCCTGCGTTTAGTACTGGGCGCTTCTGCTCCATGCTTGGCCAAGGTGAGCACAGCGGCTCCGTTTCTGGGTGGTTTATGGACCACCCCAGGGCCTCGGGCCTTTGCTCTGTGCCAGACCTCCTCCCGGGAAAGGCCACCGAGTCCCCCAGGCTGCCAGGGCCGCTGCTGGGAGCTCCCCGTACGGGAAGCAAACCTTTAAAGACGTTAGAACAGGACTGGAAGGTGGAGGTCATTTTTTCGCCTCAGGTAGCTACTTATCATTATGCATGGAGAGGACAGACTTCACGACAGCCAGAAAGACGCCAGCAGAATAGGAAACACCAGGATGAATGAGCGGTAGAAATTATTTCGTGGAATAAAATGTGGCAGCTGTTTGGGTGTCATAGATGGAAGTGGGCGACATACAGACAGACACCTTCGTTTCCTCTTTTCCTCTTCCTTCCCCTCAATGATGACATCTGGGGCCTGAACGCGAGATCCGCCCCCTACACGCACCTGCAGTGAGTAGCTATCGGCTGCGACTAGGGACGTTCCCTCGGCTTCCACGTGCCGTGTGCTCAGCCGTACGCACCCTCTGCCTGGCCTTAGTTTCGTCTGGACCGAAACCCTCTCTCTTCGGGGTGATGATCTGTGTCTGAGGTCCCCCTCGCTGTCCATCAGATGCGATGGGAGGAAAGTGGAGGCCGCCCTACTTTACGTGATGGCTCTTCATCCACGTCCTGCTGGCCCACGCAGGCTAAACCACCCCTTATTCCTGTTTAGCCCAAGAACCACGTAAGCCGAGAATTCAAGCCCAGACGCTTCCCACACCTGGCGCCGGCTGCCTGGTGCGTGCGACGAGCTCACACGCCAGCTCTGTCGATGGCCTCGTGTCAGACCTGTGTACCTGGGCCGCTGGGGCAGTCGCTTCTCTGTGGTTGGTCGTGTGCTTCTCAACAGACGCCAATTATGACAAATGCTCGTTTCTCCCTCTTTCTCAGCTTGCTACCTCTGCCGTAAACCTTAGATCTTGCAAAGTCTACAGTTTAGCTAGACCGAGCAAAAAGGGGACACACTGCAAGGAAAACGACAAGGGGGTTCTGCTTCGAGGGTAACACGTGGGCGCTCAGGTGGCGTCGCTGGAAAGACAAGACCGACCTTCGCCTCTCACTGATTGCAGCTGTAACAAACAGGTCCCTCCCGCCGGAAGTCCCGCCTCGGGCGTTCCAGTGTGGAACCCCGAGATGCAGCCGGGGGAGGTGGCTGGGGGAGCACGCTCCTTGGACGGACCTATTTCTTGGAAAAACCAATGTTCTACTTTTAGCTTCAGATATATCGTAAGTCAAAACGTGCCATTTAGTTAAAAATATATATATATGGATTCATCATAGTGCATCAAAAAGGCAAAACATTCCCAGAGCCGATTCCAGTCCCTACATTTCACGGACGTGAGACTCCCACTAAGCCTCGGGCGGGGAGGCCACCTGTCCTGCAGCCGACCCACTCCGTCCTCCTGGGCCCCAGCGAGCAGCTGACTCTTAACTACCTGGAACCACCCAGGAAACGGAGCAGGTGGGACGTTTGCTATAATCAGAGCGCTCGTGAGCGGTGCTCAAACCTGGAGCCCTCTGTCTCGCATCTTCTGCAACGGTCAGGCCAGTGGGGGAGGGGACAGGAAGAAAATGAGTTCCTTTTGTGACTCTCACGTATGATTTTGTTGAGTTGTCAGAACCAGCTTTACTGAGCTGTCTGGACATTGTTAGTTAGCAAAGCTCACTGCTGCAGTTAAAATAATTTTACCTGATCTAACATCTCACTTGGAAGAGACTTTTGTTTCCAGTTGAATTTCTCCAAGATAATAAAGTTTGGCTAATTCCTGCCTGCTAATTTAGATTCCACTTGGACAGAAAATGAGCAAAGGCTGACATCAGTCTAAGCTGAAGATTGAAGAAGTAAACAGTGAAACCCAAACGAAGAGGGGAGTCTGGTCCTTTCCGCCCCCCCCCCCGAACCCTCACACCAGACCCCAGGCGTCCGCGCGTACGGTGGACGGTGCATTTCTGCCCCCGCATTAGAAGCAGGCCGGGCGGGGCTCGCGTGGCAGCGCTGATTTACATCACGTGGCTGAAGCAGCCGACTCTAGGTTTTCTGTTGGTTAAAGCGCGTTTTCTGAAATCACAGGTACGAACAAGCTAGGGCCTGAGCTAGGATGGTTGTCCTGCCTCAGAACCTGGCTTCCAACTCCACGAGGGCCCCTCACCCTGCCTCCCATCAGCTCACGACAGAGGCCCCCCTACAAGGGTCCCCAAAACGGAGGACAGGACTCTGCCTGTCCATCCCATGGGCTGCAGCACTGAGGTGGTGGCCTCGTCCCTAAACACTGCATCTCAGGGTGGCCTTCGTTTCTGTCCTCTTGACTGACGACCTCTGAAGAAGAGAACAGGTGCCTGGGAAGATATGATTTCGGTGCATTAAAGAAAATGGAACAGGATAATGCCTCTCACCCAGACACGGTCCAAAGTCCACAGGCAGCCAGCTTTGCCCTCAGGGCAGGAGGGTCTCCAGCTTGGAAGGATCGGCTGCATCTATGAAACAGGCCAGGCCTCGAGTTAACTGTCCGGGGCAGGAAGAGCTCGTGAGTGGGCGAGGCTCGCCGTGCTTCCTTTCCCTCCAGGAAGGCACGTGTTAAGGACGCTCGGGTTCCTGCACCCCCGCTCCAAGTGGCCTGACGTGCAGGCATCCCCTCAGCATGTGGAATTAAACGCTGACCCAATTAATCTTGAATCCCAGCCAGCATCTTCGACTCCGAGGTGTCCGGCAGCAGGAAAGCCACACGAAAAACCAGTGACATCAAACAAACGGTCCCTCTGCAGACACATCGGACTGCTCGTCTGCCATGCCCACTGCCGGATGGACGCAGGCCGGTGTCGGCCGGGCCGCCTGACTCACCAGCCCCCACCGCATCCTGCCACGGATATCACAGTGCAGGGCCCACCCCAAAACCCCTCAGTCGGCGCAGACAGGTCAAGTAGGGAGCGAGCCCAGCACAGTTCTCCCCAGTTTCCCTGGGACTAGAAATGCAGATTATAGGTCAAATCCATTTGATTCCTAATTAAAACAGATGGCGAATCCCATCCCAACAGTGAATTTGCTCGCATGTTGATATTTCCTCCACTATACATTCAGCCTCTCCAAACGCATCTGTCTGCACGTGCACGTGCAGACGTGTGAACTTTATGCACACGTCCACACACAGACGCAGTTCATTTCTTTCTTTAACCAAGGCTTCCTCAAAACAATCAACGATGACCTTTGCAAGACTATTTTTACCCAAATCTAATCATCTCTGAGTTTTTCTTATTCTGACGCGACTGTTTAAATACCTTCGTGATCTATCGTTCCCGCTAAGGTGTGCGCGGACTTTGCCCTGAGGTCTCGTAATTGGCAAACAATATAAGGACATCGCAACTTCCTCCACAAAAATCGGGAAACACAGAAAAATAACTTTTCTGGAGTACACGATCTCGACACCACCTGGGGACTATTTCTGTTCCTTGTCTTCCAGGACGATCTGGAGGCTGTGGTCTCTTCACTGGACAGCGTTTCAGGCGGGCTTTCCTGTGACACTAAGTAATCTTTGCACATGCCATGTGAATGGCCGCGCCTGGTGACCGCACACCACAGGCCACGAACCCTCTACCCCTTTACATGTAGTCAGGCATTTGGTTGCTTCTACTTTTCCCGCCCTTAAGCTGGAACGAATGTGTTTTAACTATCGATTTAAAGCCGCACGCAGAGATGGCTCCATCACTAAAAGTACAGGGTTTCTATATTTACAGCTCGCATTTGATTATGAAATGTAATTTGAGGGTAATTAAGATATTTATATTCCAAGCAGCTCCACGTCACCGAGCACTCCCGAGCCACAGGCACAGCCGCGACTTGCCATTTTCACCTCGGGACGGCACAGTCCAGTAAATTCTACAACACCGTTTCCTTACGAAAAATAAAGGTCACGAACTCCTGCCGCTTCAGAGCCAAGAGATTAGCGGTGGGAACCCAAGCCCACGGTTTCTCTGGGGGGAGGGGGGGTGCGGCCAAGGCCAGCTGCGGCTAGACATGCCACGTTGGTCCCTGGCGTAGTCCCCAGCTCAGGGCGGCCCTCACTGACTGACTGTGCCCCAGGCCAGGTGCTCCTGGGACCCACCTGGACAGCCCCCCATAACCTGCACCCAGATGCTTTGGAGCCACAGCCCAGGGGAACTGATGAGTTCCAGCCGTTTGTCACAGGTCACTCTGGCTTACAGATTTCCCTGGGTGGGGCAGGGGCTTAGTGCATGGGGTTTAAAAGGAACACGTGCGGCCCGCTCGTTGTGACTCTGAGCAAGTGTGGCCCACTAGTTGTGAGAGTCAGCAAGGTAAGGGAAACGATCTTGTTCCTCGGCCTCCGATGTGCAGCGCGTGGACAAGGCCAGGGCCTCCCCCATGGGGCGAGCTGCGGGTCCAGGAGGAAGTGGGAGCAGGCGCGTGGGAGGCGTGGCATGCGGCCAGGGCACGGGGCCCGGGGACCGAATACTGGCGTCACGCCGGGCCACGCGGACATCCGTGTGCCGAACGACCGCATGAAGGAATGATGCCCGAACGAGGATGCTAGAAGGTTCTACTCGTCTCGTGGACTCTGCTACAGAATGCCCAGTTTTCTTTCACGTCAAAATCATTTTCTTTAGCTTGGGCCGGCTTAAGATGAAAGTAATTTCTAATGTCCAGAACTTCCATTACACAGCTTTAGAAAAATGTCACCCAGCCATCAAGAGGAATTCAACCTCATCTGATGCCAGAATGAGTCAAATACAAAATCTCTGGGTATCTTCCCTCTCAGTGCAGTAAGAACAACTCAATTACCATGACTTAAAAAAGGTTTGGCAACAACCGACTGAGCTGATAAAAATTCCTATTTATTACCATCATATTTGCTAACAAGGAAATGATTTTTATGTACTTAGCAGCTCTCTGTAAAACAGAGAAGAGTATAGGAATTTCTTTTTTTATTCTTAGTATTTTGCCACTGGCAATTAATTCTTCTGATTTGTTTTATTAGTTTGACGGTTGAGTCCAAGACTCAGAACATCTTTCCAACCCAGCAGACTGATGTAGGGAAATTATTTCAGCGCAGTTCCTGGCACATCGTGATGATGGATAGCATGGTAGGACAAACTTATTCAGACCCACATTTTTCCGCAGTGGCAGGGAAAAGGCTGAAAAATTACTAGTAAATTGCTTTTTGTAAAAATGCTCTCCCTTTCAAATTTCCCCTAGTATGAAGGTCTTCTGCAGAACGACGGTGCAGTACATTCTCACACACCTGGGCCACAAGGGCAGTTAAAGAATGAATACGAGATACGAGTGAGGGTTGAGATTTAAGTTCCTTATCACGCCCCCGCTGTACGCCATCCTCCCCCCAAGACCAGGTCCTCTGGTGTGCACGCTGTTAGCCTGTGGGGATAAGTGTCTCTAAAGACAGACATCATCTGTCCTAGGCAGGCCTGGGCTGCCCCACCCACGACCCGGAGGCAGCCCTCCCCCCACGGAGGCAGGACATCGATGATGATGACGGCTGCCGTCTGTGCTGTCCTTGTCCCTGCTCCCCTAAACTGCCCAGTTTTTCGAGTTTCAAACGACGAAGATCTCCAGACAGCCTCCGCAGCTGGTAACGCGCCAAGACCAAAGAGGGCTTGTCCTTTGTCTCGTGCGAACGACCCAGATGTGATCGGTTCGGATTAATTCTTTTACAGGAGCACATCCAGATGCCTGGGCGGGGTGTGGACCCGGCGGGCCACTGGCTCCGCACAGAGCTGGGGTTTCTCCAGACGGGAGCTTCGGGGTGGGCACTCCCAGACTGCGCCCGGGAGGGGTGCGCTGCTGCCTGTGCCCGGCCTTTCGCCTCGCTCTCTCCCAGGCCTTATCTTCTGGGTCACACTCTGGCCACCAAGGGTCAAAGGGTCAAGGTCTAAAGCAGTGGTGCTCATCCAGGGGCACTGTGCCCCAGCGTCATTTGGCAGTGTCTGGGAACACTGCCAGCTGTCACACAGGGTTGAGGGGACTACTTGCATCTAGCAGGTAGAAGCCAGGGTACTGCTGTGTGTCCCACACTGCCCAGAGAGCCCCACAGCCGAGATCACCAGCCTGAAATGCCAGGACCGGCCGGGCTGAGAAACTAGTTTAGTCTGAAACGAATTCTGCACAGACCGTTGTGATGTCCTCTAACACGACGGCCAGCTCACCGTCATGACACAACATGACACAGTAGTCTTCCTGCGACGTGCGGGCGCCAAGGCAGCCCGAGCCGCAGAGGTCCGTGGGATGGCGCCCCCTACTGCAGGGAGGCCAGCTCGCCACACTTGCGCCCGACGGGGCTCTGGGCTTCTCCCTCGCTCCCTCCACTGAAGCAACCACTCCCGTGGTCCTCCGTGAGAACCACGGCTGTGGGCACGTGTCCTGCGTGGACACCTGGGGCGACGAGAACAG
Source organism: Pteropus medius (assembly GCF_902729225.1). NCBI lineage: Eukaryota > Metazoa > Chordata > Mammalia > Chiroptera > Pteropodidae > Pteropus > Pteropus medius. Next base: position 3,595,476 of record NW_024349802.1, read on the forward strand.
GTGGACTCGGGGGGCAGGCGGACTGAGACCCTGCTCCTGCCTGCGTGTCTGACGTGCTCATTCTCGCTGGCCCACGTCGGTGGCTTTGCCTCTCTGGGCACCTTGCCAGGGCCCTGCACCCAACACCAGGTCCTCCCCGCCCCACCCCCGATTCCCTCGGGAACACAAGGCGTGAGAAACGATCACTAACTCGCCAACCACTTACTTCACTATATTTCTCGCTTTAAGTTCACCCTCAAGAAAGTTCTTCCGTGTGCAATAAGCAGCTGTGAATCTGCCTAATAGAGTGAAGGCATTTACCCTACTGGTGTCCCCGTGAGGAGTCACTGGCCACCTGCATCTTTTTAGTTGCATTTAATAATTCAGCCCAAGATGAATTTGCATGATTAACATAAAGCCTCGTGATTTTATTTTCTTTCAGGATTAAAATACTGAAACAAGCACCATTGTTTGCATTTCCAGAGGTTGTGATCCAAACACAAAACTTGATTCCAGAATGAATAACTTCTTTAAAAACAAAACAAAAAAAAATACTTTCAAATACCTCTCTCGAGAGAATCAAAGAAATGAGTTGCTAACATCGCCTTGGCGGGCACAGGGACACCCGTGTTCTTTCCATGGCTGGTGTTAACCCGTGGGAAGCAAGCCACATCTCAGAGATTTGTCCTTTGTGGGTTCCGTAAAGCGGTACCGCCCACCGGCCCGTGGCATCCGGAATGGCTAACGCAGATGGGGTTCTCTCAGTTCTTCAACTTAGGGTCCTCCACACTTATCTGATTAGCAGCTAGAATCTCCCAATAAGTCTTTAAGAGAAAACAGCTATTCTCTGGGATTCCAATAATAGATTAATCACGTCATCCTCAAAAAATAGTAAAAACCCAAACCAAATCAGTCGCATTTGGAAAACCATCTGCCCATGAAGCCGAGATGTGTGCGTGAAATGATGATTTGCAAAGCAAAAAGAGGCAGCATCGTTGGGTTTCTTGACGAACATAGTAAAACAGGTTTGTCTAATGGGGAAACATGCATTACTATGAAAAGAAAAACGCGTAGATCCCACATGGAAGAGGAGGCAGGCTTTGAGATCTGAGAAGCATTTCGAGCTGTGCCTGCCAGCAATTCTCTGCCTGGCTGATTTTCCTTAACATACAGGCTGACCTCACCTGTTTAAAAGTAATCGGGGGACAGGGAGTAGTCGTCCGCGCTAGAAGTTTGGGCTGCCCGTGTTTGCATGTGCCTTTCTCCTGCCTGACACCTGTGCTGTCTCCACGTGCAGGAATCATGGTCAGTAAGGACACCGGCAAATGCGTACTCGCCGCGTCCGAGAGCGAAGTGGAGCCCGCCGCCTGCCTGGCCCTGGAGATGAAATACGCCCTGGACCCCAACCGGCAGATCAAGAAGCGGAACAAGGCCTTGCAGGTGCGGTTCAAGGACATCTGTGAGGCGCAGAACGAGCAGGGGGCCCCACGGCTCCCCGCGGGGCAGGTGGGCGAGAAGCGGGGAGCCAGGCCCGTGTGCTGCAGGGCCGCCTATCGCAAATACATGACGGTGCCCGCGCGGAGGTCCATCCCCAACGTCACCAAGAGCACGGGCGTGCAGACCTCGCCAGATCTTAAAAAGTGTTACCAGACCTTCCCTCTGGACCGCAAAAAAGGGGCTCTCGCGGGCACCCCAGCCGGGGGCGCCTTCGCAAGCCAGGACAATGGCTTTGGGATCGATTCCAAAGAGAAGCGGGAGGAGGCCCCCGCCTGGGCGGCGGGCCGGGCTCGGACCACGGCGGCCTTGGTTTTCCACCACGACGAGCACAGGAACGCGCTGGACCCGCCCGCCGGGGTCAACTGTGCGGAGCCGTGCGGAGACCCCGACGCGCCCCTCCACGGCTCCACCCGGCCTCCCCTCCACGGGCCCGGTCACCGGCTGCCCGGGAAGGCAGCACAGGGCAGGGCGACGCCGGACGCCGAGGAGCCCGCTCCCGCAGCCCCCGGCAGGGTGTTTAAAACGGAGGTGGCCGCTGTTTATGCCCCTGCCCCCAGCGCGAAGGCCACTGAGCCTGCCTTGTCGGACTCTGCTGCCGCCAGCCAGTGGTCCCTCTGCCCCACAGCCGACGAGGAGCACGGCAGGGCCGCCCACCTCAACGGGCTCCAGGAACCCCCGGGGCAGTGCCTGTACCCCGAATGTAGTGACCAGCCCCCGCAGACTCAAGCCCCACGGGGGCGGGAGGACCAGCCTTGCCCGCCGGCGGCCGCCGAGGGTGAAGAATCCCAGCAAATCGTGCCTCACACGGAGGTGGTGGGCCTGAAGGCTCAGCTGCAGGTCATGGAGCACTTGATCAGCTCGAGCCAAGAAACCATCAAAGTGCTTCTGGGCGTCATCCAGGAGCTGGAGAAGGGGGAGGCTCACCGGGAAGGGTAAGTACACTCACGCGTGTCTTAAGGTGCTCGTCACCCCAGGTTCCACCTGCAGCTCCCCCGCCCCCGACACACACACCCAATTCCGCAATGAGGCTAAAGCCAGCATTTCATTAACGGGCTAGAGTCTGAGCACAGGGCGAGCCCCACGGGGCCACAGGTGCTTTGTGAGGCTACACTCCACTACATGCTCGCCTCAGAGATTTGCTTGTTGGTCGGCACTCGTCTGCCTGGCCCGCAATTCAAACCAAATTATACTTGGAATGAACTGATGGCTCTTTCCTTGTTATATGTATCTGCGGACTAAGGGTTTACGATCCTGATGAAGTGTGATACATTTGCCAGTCCAAAATATCTAACCTGCACAGGAAGCTCCTTGTCTCTTAGGAATCATATCATGGAAAAGAAAGAATTCATTGGCCTTTTGCAAAGTAGTAAATGCTGACTCATTTGTATGAAATAAGCAGAATAGCGTTCAGGTTCGGGACTGCAAACACTTTAGACAGCACACAGTACGATTTTCCTTCTTCACTTGGAGCTCAGAGAGGCAGCGCCCATCCTCCAACGAGCCCCATCGGCTTGTGGGTAGAGAGGGACTGGCCCGTGCGTCCAGGCGGGCCGCAGAGGGAACGCGCCAAGCTGGCAGCCCAACTGTCCAGCACTGTCACGGACTGCTGAACTTTGTTTCCGTCTTTTGAACTTGAAACTGTGAAAAGCAAATTTCAAAACACATAGCTTAAAAGATAGGACGTGAGTCGTGAGCTCCTTCGTGAGGAAGGCTCGCGCGGGCTCGGCAGTGTGCCGCGCTGACCTGAGGCAGCCAGCCCTGCACTGGTCCCAGGCTCCCGAAACGGTGCCCTCATCTAGATGGCCAGTCCCTCTCCTTCCCGCTCCACCTTGAACCCCTCTGGGTCCCCTCCAGCCCATATGCGGGAGGTGGCATCTCCGGCGGTGTCCTGTGGTCTTACGCGACTAGTACGGTCCCTGGTGAAGTGAGCTGGCAGCCACCATGCGGGAAGCCAGGAAGTGCAGTCAGGGCAGCAAAGCCACCAAGCACAGTGTCCCCAAAGGGCTGCTGTGCTCCAGGCACATGGTGCTTGCACACTACAAACGGGGAGGCAGCTGCCTCTGCATCCCAAGGCAGCAGGGCAGGCTCCAGCCCTGGAGCCTAGGTAAGGGGCCAGGTGCACGCTGCGCCCTTGGCTTCCGGCTTCCCCACCCCGTTCGTGCACAGAGTCAGTGGTCAACAACCCCACACCTGCTGTTTGCGGTCGCTCGTAGCAAGCAAGCGCAGCGGCTCGCCAGTCGTAGCCTCACGGCAGGTTGATGGCGAGTCACTGCACAGCGCAGAATATGCTTTCAGAAGGCCTTGTCCGCTCCTGGGCTCACATCTCCATTCTCATCCCATCCGAATCACTGACTTCAGTTCGTACACATCCCACAGCAACACAATGCGATGGCCCCGAGCCGTCTGTCAATCAGTCAGTCGACCACATCCCCATGGGGTCTCAGCAGCCTCGACGGCCTGATCACTGACGCTGGACGTAGCTGCTAGTGACTTCAACCGGACAGCACGACAGAAGGAGTGCGAGACCGCCAGTGGGGAAATCAGATTCCCCGCTGTAAAGCCAAGTGCACGCGCACGTGCTTCCGGGGCCAAATGAAAGCCTGCAGAGGCCGGACACCCACAGGTCAGGACAGAGGATGACTTTGCTTTCAAGTCAATCTCTAGTTCACGCGTGGCCGGCACAGCCCGGGCTCACGGCAGAAAGGCGGGTCCGAGGCCTGGCGAACCCCCACGCCAGCTCCTGGGAACCTTTCCTCCCCGCTCCCTCCCTCTGGGCTCACATAGCAATAAAGCGAGTGGTTTCAAACTCCAAGGCCACCTTGAAGGTGACTCCTTTGCCCCTTGCTCAGGTCATTAATCTGGCCAAAGTTCTAATTTCTACCACTCTTTTCTGCGTCAGAATATAGGAGAAGACAGAAGCCTCGGGGGTGGGCAGAGAAGAGGCGAGCGCCTTCTTCAGCCCTTTCCCGGGCGTCTGGGTGCACGGGGGTGGCAGGGAGCGGCACGCAGGTGTGCGGGTGCGTCTCTGGCAGCCGGCTCCGGGGCTGAGGCGCGGCACTGGCCGGTTCTCTTGGTGTCACTGCTGCCCCCGGCCCATCCGGTGAGCTCACAAAATCCTCAACTTTAACATGCTGCTCCCCGGGGTGCTGGGCCTGAAGGGCCCGCTCCAGAGCTGTCACTTTAGAAGGAGGGATGCTCAGGACTTATTTTACGCACTCTATCTGAGCTGAGAAATGAGTGTTTGCATTGCATGTCACGGTAGAAGACAGGAAAGCTCACTTTATATCGATCACATTGTGTAGATATGGTCAAAGTGGAGCAGGATGAAGGATCCCATGACCAAGTCAAAATATCAATGGAATTGTCCTTGGAAAACATTCTAAAGTTTATGATAAGAGCAGGGAAGTTCCTGAACCCAGGCACAATCACTTTGTCTCCTCGCCCGGCGCCCCGCGCGTGGCACAGAGGGGCCCGCTTTGTGTAGTTTTGCCCGCAGTAAGAGCAGGCCCAGGGAGGGCAGGCGTCTTGTGTGCACCGTGGAGCCCGTGATCTTGACTCCAGTGACCACTCCCGCCTCAGATCCACATCGCACTGCAGGCTTGGCCCAGGTCTACTGGGGCCACGGCCTTGCTCTTGTGCACGGCGTTAGGACAGAGCGAGGGAAGGCAAGTCTTTGAACCTGACTTTTGGCTGGGGGCTAAGGTGCGTTTCTTGAGGCACGCTGAATGTATGACAGGGCTTTTCACTTCGGACTTCGTTTCTGCAGCCTCGGTCTCGGATCTTGCAGACGGCACCGCTGGTTTGTCAGGCACGCTCTCTGCAGCAGTCTTAATTCGGTGCGTAGGAATTTCTGTGTCTGGTCTCCACGTTATTCTTCGTGAGACTCTGGGTAATCTCATTTGCTCATGGAGCTTTCTGAAAGGCCCCAGCAGAGAACGTTTTCAGCTTAGGCAACTTAATCTCGGGGATCTTCAACTTCATCTACTATCAGATAGGGATGGTAGAGCTTGAAGGTGACGTCTACACAGCTCCTCACAATAACCAACGCAGAGGTCACCAAATACAGGACGCATCTTAATACGAGTATTTCAGGAGGATGCAATCTGAAAGTAGGTAGGTGTGAGAAAGTATTCAACGTCGTGCCTTTTAGTCCCTTGTAAAACGTTCAGGCAATTCACTAAAATCACTCGTTTGACGCAGTGCAGGCGTGCGTGCCAAGAAACACCCTGCCTCGTTCACGGCTCCCAGTATTATTCTTGTCTCTTCTCAGCAAGTTCATGGTCACACAAGCTCCCAAAATAAGCCACTAATGTCGTCCTTGAAGGCTGCGAACCAGGCAAACAGGGCACTGAGCTTAAAACCCAGTGACTGTAATCGCCGTAATGCTCCAGGGCCGAGGTGGGTCCCTCGGGCTGCAGGCCCGCACAGCTCAGGGCACACTCACGGTGACGTGGCAGCTCGGTGTGGAGACACTTCTCAGACTCTGCACCCACACATGCAGTGTGCTGGTGGGCTGCTGGCCGTTGACGGCCTACTCATACTCTGGTCCTGGGGGCGGGGACCTAGAAGCCATGAGAAGCTTTAATCGAGCACAGGGCAGAACGGGCTGCTGCCCAGAGTGAAGTAGCTTCTTTCACTGGCCAGGCCTCTCCCAGCAGCTGCTGAGTGGCACCCGCAGGCTTGGGCGTGGGAGGAGGAGGGAGGGATGGCAGAACCCAGGTCACGCCGGGCCCTGAAACGTGACGAACAGGCAGAGCTGAGATCACGAAGCTCGGGGCGGGAGGGGGATGTGTGTGGCTGTACCGAGCCAGGCACAAGTGCAAAAGTCCCCAATAACCAACCAACGCAAGAAGCCCGGCAGCTCACAGGAAGTGCTGTCAGTCTAGTGACCCTCGGTCCCCTCCCACCCCCCACGCCCTGGGACCCTGTCCGGCCTCAATGAGAAAGGGCATTGTTCTGTGGCAGGAGGCCCAGGCTTGGCAAGAGAAAGGGAAACGAGGCAGCTCCCCCGCCAAGAGCAGGGACTTTGGGGACAGCACCGCCAGTGGCTCTGAGGACGGAGACATGGCAGGAAAGGTCTGAGGGGCAGCGGCAAGACAACATGACCCAGGGTGGACCCCACATTAAACATAGCATTCGCTCGACTGCATTGTCCTTCCAGTCACTAAAAGAGGGGACGGCCACCGAGTGGGCGAGGGACACTGCACACACGTGATCTAGGGCAAGGAGTTGGGGCAGCAGGGGCTGCGTCTGCTGGGACCTCTGTGTCCGTGGCCGACGGGGCGGGCGTCAGCACCCTGTCTCTGCAGAGGGCCAGGCAGTACATAGTTCAGGCTCTGAGTCTGTTAAAATGACGCAGCTCGGCCACCACAGCACGAAAGCGGTCATGGGCGACACGCGTGCCAGTGAGTGTGGCTGTGTTCCCATGAAACTTTATTCACAAAAACAGGCGGCAGCCAGGTTTAGGCCCCGGCCGCTGTCTGCCGACTTCTGTGCCGTGGAGCTGTAAACAGCGACGGCACCTACACAAGGGACAGCCGAGACTGAATGGGGTGCAGCTGAGCCGCGGGTGTGTGACTGCCAGACGGACAGGTGTATCACTCATCCACGCATTCAGAAAGCTCCTACCGAGAGTCTCCTAAGAGGGGGCACTGTGCCAGACGAGGGGGTACACGCCAAATAAACTCAGCCCACGTTTGAAGAGTCCACAGGTCACTGTTCCAGCCTACGCTTAATCGTTCATCAGTTATATACGGCCTTCAGGATTCTGCTTGGGAACTGCATACACACACGTGTATGTACTGAACACATACCTGTAACTTAGGTGTGTAACACATACATGACAGCATGTCTTCAAAACATGAAAAAGTTCTTAATCTCCCAGCAGCAGTAATAAGAGGCCATCTCGGCATATATTTGTGTGACGTGACTTGCTTTCACCGAGACACCGATGCTAGTAGAAATTAGATACAGGCTTTACCTTGAGTCCCTCTACTGACGAATCACTCCGCATCAGGCCCGCCTCAGAAGGACCTCTCAGCAGATGTGAAATCTCTCTGCGTTTTCTCTAATTACCCATGCCCAAACAGGGTAAATGCTGCGTCCCAATATCGGGGGAAGCGTAAGGGGACAAGTCAACCTGTTAAGTCACAGAGCAGAGAAGCGACGTGGACAGTCGTGTGCCGCTGCAGCAGCCAGGGCGTAAACACGGGCGCCCCAAGGGCTCGGCGCGAGACTGACTGTGAGCTCCCCGGGGGCCCCTCCGGGAGCCGAGAGCAAAGCTGGGCAGTTGGGTGATCCCGCCTCAGTACGGCTGGGCACGATGCAAGGGATGCCAGGGTGGCTCCTGCCAGAACTGCCCACTTAACTTGAGGCCAGGGTCTTCCGCCTGGTCAGCCGGAGTGGCCAAGTGCGAAATGGGGAGGTGGGTGGCATCGGCCCCTCACCAGCCTCTGCGGTCCTGCAGCACATCCTCATGGTCTTCTCGGCAAGGCCGGGCGCTGCCTTGCCAGGCGCCCGGCACGAGCGTGCACAAAGCGGGCCACTGCGAGCTGCAGGGCGGGGGGAGCAGACGCGGAAAGAGCCTCAGCCCGCCTCATCCCTGCCACGTGCACGCCTGTCCCTTCCCGCCTGCCCCCGCTGGGATGGGAGGAGCACGTAGCAGTTCACTTTCGAATGTCCTTGACACATCCGTTTCGGTGTCACCCTGTACGTTCGGTGTAACCCAAAACACCGGAAAACATCCCAGCCAGCAGACTGAGCTTCCATCTTCCAGGACGGGGTCGAGGAGGGGGGCGGGGAGGAATGAGGGACCTGGGCTCGGCCGGCCCTGAGGTGGCAGCGGTGCCGGCCCCTCCCCGCCCAGCCCTGCCCGCGGGGCTACTGGCCTCTCCGGACCTCGGCTTCCTAGTCTGTGGATCAGCGAAGTTTACCGGCTCCTGAGCATCTCTCGGGGGTGAAATGAAAATCGGAAGGCAAGGCTCTCCGTCCGCCCGTGCGCCCAGGCAGAGCCACCTCCCTCCAGGCGACGCTGTCGCTGAGAAGCCACCTTCCAAGGGCCGGCCTGCAGGGAGGTACCTGCAGGTCCCAAGCTAGGGAGCAAGCCGGAATACCCCTGGAGATGCTTCCTCGCTTTATTACACAGGCTGGTTATTTCGGAGGATCAGGAGAGCTTGGGGGTTACAGAATAGCGCCATCGAGCTTTGTACTCGTTTCCAGAGAAATGTCCAAGGCAAGCTAATTCGGTGTCACAGACAGGGCTGTCGATGAGGACCCAGGAAACATGGGGTCACACCTAGCTCATCCTCGCCTCGCCTCTCTGAGCTGCATGTTCCCATGGTAAAGAGAACGGTCTAAATGAGAATAGGGACCTCGGTGAGCACAGGCTCCTTTCTGCTCTGGAGACGAATTTTCAGAGATGTCTAAGAACATCGTAATTTCATTCACTGCCGTAAAGGACTCAAACGTTTACGGAGAGGCAGAGAGAGGGCGAAGGCGACTCGACCTCTCTGCAGGTGTCCGTCAGGAACCGCAGTGACCCCCTGCTCCCTTCTCTTTCCTCCCCTTGCCACGTCTCCCATCCCTTGTCCCTTCCGCTGCCACATATGCCGGAGTTGGCCTCTGTCCCCTTCTCTTCCTTTTGTTCTTGCAACTGATGACTTTTATAGATTGGTGATAAAATAGTTTCTCAAGTCCGAGCATAAGTGGTCCCATTTTCTGATTCTGAAATGGAAGCTCACGTTATATTCGCTCCAGCATTTTCTTCCTTCAATGCACAGAGAGCCACGGCAAGTCTTCTCTACAGCTTATACTTACACAACTTTGTAAACGCTGTTTTTAAGTTCTTGAAAAATAACAGTCTTTCCATCTTTAATATGAAAAATGAAGCAAATAGGTTTCTAAGAATATAAAGCACATTCCAAATTCTTGCTTTGGGCTTCATGTAGGTATCACACATACTTGAAAATGTAATTTAAATAATCGTCCTGTGCAGAATGTCAAAATAGATTTCAAATACGTCCCCAGCCTTTTAAGTTGGTAGGTGAATAAAAGCCTCGCCACTGAGCCACTTGGCAATTCAGACACCCATTTGCAGATAAAATGAGCAATTCTAGGCATGACATGAACGTTTATGGAATTTATGGATTCGTGTCCCAGAATTGGGATTTATTTTTTTAAAAAGGATAATATGCAAGTTCTAGTTTTCAAATACTTTTTTAAATCCCATGCAATTTCTGCTAAGCTATACAAAAATTGTGTTACAGCCCCTGCTGGATCTGAGGGACAGTTCCAGTGACATGAGTCTCTGGGCAGAATGCCTACAAAACCATCGATTTTGAGCACCTCCGATATGCCAGCCATTCTGCTTTGTCTTAATTTCATCCTTAAAATATCACTGCCACACGGGAATTATCTCCACGGGGAAATTAGAGCTTGGAAGTGCTAAGTAACATCCACCCAAATCGAAAGGCTGGTGAGACATGGCAGAGACAGAATTCACATCTAGACCTGTCAGGCGAGCATCCGTTCTCTCCCTTCTCTGGAAATGGGAAAGCTGGTGTGTCTGCAGAGAATTAAAAGGCAGGCACTTTTGTTGCAGTTGCAAACCTCTGTCCTTCCTCCTTCTGGAAGGGGCTGAGAGGCTCCTGCACCCACACCTGGGAAGGTCCCTAAGAACTTATGCTCTGGAGAGAGCAAACTTCCGGTGGTCGAGACAGCAAAGAACACCACTCGGAGAGATTCCAGAAATAGAGCACGATTTTAAGGATTCATAACCAGCAGGAGGAATATCCTCTCTGTGAGGTAGTTTCAGAAAAATCAAGGCCGTAGGGTCTTGAGGTTCAGGGACCCTAGTGCCCACGAGGGCCTGCCCGCCCCGTCTGCAGCACGAGGGGCTCATCCAGTGGCCACCATGTGCCCATCTGACTCTAACTTCTTCAAATGCAACAACAAGTTGAAAGTTTCCCCTGCAATGTAAACACAAGCATGCATGTATTTCAGATAAGGCCGTATCCAAAAGGGCATTCGCGAGAACTGAGTTCCTGGGTAAAGATGATCTAAAAATGGCCATGTTTTGACTTCCAATGGAGTAAAGTTTTTTCTATCGAGATTTCCTTGGTTACAGCAATAGGCTATCACCCCAGATAAAAGTCTCGTAACTGGACACACGAAATTTTATAAGCGATGACACCAAAATTTAAAGGTGTTTGTTTACGGTCAGCTGTGAGAGCTCTCAAACATTTGTTTAAAAGTCAGGCTTTTGAAACAAAGCACAAAAGCTTCATGAAGAGTTAAGTTCTGACTTAAATTTGTTAACTAAACTGCTCTAAAAAGGAACATCGAAAGAAATGCAAAATCAAAGATAAAAGCCTCTGTGGATATTTACCATGGGAACCAGTGGCGAAGGCACATTCATACTTTCAAATTAAAAGCTCTGTGAGTGAGACCGCAGGTGTCAGAACCAGAGCTGGAGAAACGCGGCACGCGGAAGGACGGTTCGCTTCCAGAGAGTAAACTCGCGTTCCCGTCTTCACTCTCGTTTGGTAGCCAGTGCTACCAAAATTTATTTTCATTAATTTTCAATAAGTTACAGCTTAAGCTTTATCTCTCCTCTAGGAAAAAATGAGTCCATCGGCTCAGCCTCGGCTCGGCCAGAGAAAGTTGTCTGATTGACAGAAGCTTTTAGTGCTCGTTTTCATTACAGAGACTTAAAGGGAAACAGCAGTGGTGCGTAGTGGGGGAGCAGAGCCCCAGAGAGAAGGTTCACCCTGCGGCCTCCAGGCCCTGGAGAGCATGCCGCAGTCAGCCGGCCTCCCTGTGACACTCCCGGTGGCCTCTGGGGTGAGCGGCTGGTCACTGTCATCATTTCGCCACTCAGGATCTGCCTGATTTCATGAACGCATAAAAGAAATTATAAGCTTCACCCTGTTGGTGAATAGAACCGGGCAGTCCACAAACAGTATCTTACCCAGTGTTTATACATTATTATTTTATGCTACGGAAATATGATTAGAGAACACTCAAGGCCTGCCCTAAAACTAGGGTTCCTCTCTGCGTCTGTCTCTGTCCAAAACCGCACGTATTTCCGACAGTAAGAATAATGTCTGTGCGATAATAACATTCTGTTTTCTTCACCGTGCATGGTTCTGTGTCGAGGGAAGCAAGCAGGGAAAGGGGGCAGGGCCGCAGGGAGAGGCGCAGACCTCAAGCGACGCCGGAGGTGAGGCAGCGGGCGGAGGGGGGAAGCCAGGGAGGCCGGCTGACTGCGGCATGCTCTCCAGGGCCTGGAGGCCGCAGGGTGAACCTTCTCTCTGGGGCTCTGCTCCCCCACTACGCACCACTGCTGTTTCCCTTTAAGTCTCTGTAATGAAAACGAGCACTAAAAGCTTCTCTCAGGGCCAGAGCCGCCCCAGAATTATAGTGTCACTACATGAGGACAGCTGCCAGGCCAGTACGAGTTAATCTGTCAACACTGTCTAAAGGACGCCACCAAGTTCATTATTAACAGGGTGTTTCTCAGTGAAGCTCAGGTTTGCTCCTGGGATAAAGAGAGGAGGAAGGGGGCCGGGTGAGGAGCGGAGGAGGCCACTTATTTTCATAACGGGGTGTGGGAAGCAGAAGGAAGTGACGTCCCCCACCCATCTGGGGAACTGAAGGTGGGATCATGGCAATACCTTCAGACAGAGGGTCCTGGCTGATCTGGCCGGCATCATCGCAAAACTGACTGTCCTGCTTTCCACAGGGCACGCAGATACCCCAGCAGGATATCACACAGATTCTTCATTCATTCACTCATTCTTCATTCATTCATTTGCTCATTTGTTATGTAAAAAAAAATTTTTCTCAAGTAACCGTTACACACTTCAGGCCCTGATGTGGGCCCTGAATATTCATCGGGGAACGGAGAAAAATCTCTGTCCTCAGCGTGCTGACATTTTAGTGAGCGACGCAGACATAAAGCAAAATAATAACTAAAGTTAATGGCGTGTTCCAGGGTGATGCGTGTCGTGAAGTTAAGCAGGAAAGGGAGCCAGGGCGCCGAGTTCCTCCGAGCCATGCGGGGAGCAGGCGCGTGACGCAGGCAGCAAGCCCCGCTCGGGGCGAGCACGGACTCGGCGCTGGGATCGGGGCGATGGATCAAGACGTGTTCACGGCTGAGACGCACTCGGTCACACGAGAGCAGGACACCTAATCGCTTCATCAATACCCACTTGGAACGGCCTGTAAGAGCCACGAGCAGGGCACTGCGGATTTGCCAGTGGACGTGTGAGCTGCCCAGGAGGGGACAGTACACCTGGGCCGGGCGTGAGGATGCTGGTTTGGGCGCACACAGCCCCACCGAGACAGAGCTGCTTTTCCACGCCACAGAGCTCCACCCCCCTAAAATACAAAACAAGCCTTTCCTCTTGGAAACGTATGTTTTCTAAGTCGTCAGTGTCTTGCCGGCAAAGTCTACACTGGAGTCACCCAACAACTAACTGCCCCCAGCGAGAGCCGCACACAGAGCCGACTGTGGACAGGAAGCCCAGCGAGAGCCACTGAGCGGAGCGGGTCCAGGTAATGTGCAGCACAGTGCTCTAAGGTCTGTAATCAGAGCGCTAAGTAGAAATGCACAGGATTGCTGAAGATGACCCTCGTGTGTTCAATAAGGTCACCGGGACTTGCTGGTCAGGCTCGTCTCTCAAGGGCCAACATCTCACTTCTTGGCTCTGGGAGACTGGCACGTACTATTTTGAGAATTTCACCCTCTGGGTAGGACGAATAAGAAGAATGACCCGCCTTAACCTGCGAAAGGACTGTGCTCTAAAACATCATTCCGAAGTAATTTGTTTGGACATCTTCCAGTAAGCCCAGATGATACATGGTGTTGGGTTCCCAGGCCAGCCCTCGTTTGGGTTCCCAAGGTAACCCTCAATTTTTTTTCAGCCATGGGACTCTAAAAATAGAGTGTCCCTTATTGGAGTCACCCAGGACGCCCATTGCATGCGAGGGACGTCTGGAACACACACATTCACATTCGGGGCGGAAACGAGGAGGCATCTGATGGACTTCGGTCTCAGTGAGAGCCCTCTCCCCCAAAAGAAGTCCTCGGTAAATGGAGGAAACCACCAGTAATTGGAGTGGCCTTACTACTGCCTGACCTGACGTCCACGGGCAGAAGATGAAGACAAGAGAGAAACCAGGGCCGTATAATAAATGCTCGCTGGTTAAAATTCCCTAAACACAAAAAAATAATTCAGTGATTCTAATAGAGCAGCTCGAATGCAGGCGTTGCTCCGTTACATTCAAGGTGCTGAACAGACAGCATGGAAGGGAGTCTTTTTAAAGTTTTATGTCAAGTAAGCTGTGAAATTCCACTGGAACGGAGGTCAAACCAGCCCTCATAGATCTACTGACACGAAGTTACCTTTCCAATTAATTTTATTTTCCATTTGCTCTTTGATTCATCATCCCATGCATCCACAAACCGCTACCGCCACCTCTCCTGTGACCGGCACACCAGACATCGGCTGGGCAAACAAAGAAAAACATGAAGCATGCCACGACAATGCCGAATGATGAGTGTGCTGGCCGAGGAAGTTACGGAGAGCTGGCCAGAGGGCCCCGCAGGGCGGCTCACGGGGCTGTCCCTGCACCATACTGAGACGCTTCAAAACAACCCATTTAGACATCCCTAAGGCGGGGGAAGTTAGGGGTGCCGCAGACACTGGGGGCTGCTGATACTTTGTGTTCCTCAAAACACAGCTTCAGTTAAAACAAATGAATTGTTCTGTCTGCCCAGGGACCCCAGGGCACGAATGAACACGGGATTCACCAGCCTAAGATCGCGAGTCAGCCACTGGCTAAAAGACAGCTCCTGTCGGCTTCTGGGAAGAGAGAGCCAGTCACACTGTCGCCAGCCAGTGAAAGCCGGCGCTACCTTTTACTGCCCAGTCAACGACCTTGGAGTTTGTGAGGAAAATCACTGTCATGTTCTTTAAACAAACAACTTCGATGTTCCCCAAATCCTGTCCTATCATGGTGCAAGTGCATAAAACAGATAAACGGTTGAGTGTCCGCGGTAGACGGGTAGATCTGAATTCATGTGAGCTACTGAACAGCTGATGCACTTTCCGGACCTAAGCTGGCAAGTTCCTAGTGAGACCACGGACTTAGGAACAAGCCGAAGCTACTGCCAGGGGTGGCCTTAACACACACAAGGGGGTCACTGAAAACAGCTGACTTTGGACGGTTTTTGAAATCTAACGTCTCCCAACAATACTAGTGGTATCACTTTATGCCTCTAATTCATGTCACTTGGAGACTCTTGAGTGAAAAGGCCCTTCAAGATGCTGACGTAAAGGATGGGTCAGTTACCAAGAAAGGACAGCTGGAGCTCAAAGCTGGGCTAGACTGCAGGAGGGGAGGACGGTTTCTGGCACCCGGTGAGAACGCCGAACAGACAAGAGAGATGGAAATTAAGAGGATAAATTAAACAAGGGCATAAAATCACCGGAGAGCGGAGAGCGTGCGCTTCCCTTGCATCAAGCACCGTCTCTGGCTGGGGGCCCAGCACACGCCTCTGAGTTAATTCAAAGTGGCAACGCACACCCGCTCTGTAACTAGTGTCTTCAAGACCACACCGGGAGGAGCACACCGCGATTTCGGCGTTCTCCCAAATGTCACCGGCTTATGGGCTAGAAACTCTGCATCTGCTGAGAACCACCAGGCCATTTGAAAGACCAGCAAATCAGCCACAGGGACCCGTGAGCTTTGCGCCCTGCACTGTGAAGCAAAGTGGGGTGGCGGGGGGCGGGACCATGGGGGGGGCCCCATGCGAACACCCCGGTGCTCGTCCAGAAAAGGGTGCTTTCCCGAAATCGGAAACCGAACACCCCAGCAACGCGGGGAGGGGATTTTCAATCGGGAACTTAAGGTCTCATGGAGAACACGAGTTGCTGGGCTGTGGCATCAGAAACAGTGCATTAAATTCAAGCTAATAACCCGATACTCGTACTGACTATTAAATAGAATTAATTTCCTCCTGCCAAAGCATTCTTCCCTGAGCTGCTTATAACTTTGTTGGACTCTGCTTCTGATAACAGGAACAATAAGAGACAGATATATATTTTTTTCCTTTCCTGACCTTTTCAAATCAATTTTTTTTTTGGACCCAGAGCTGTTGTTAGTCCCGTCTCTCAGGTCTTTTCTTCAAGGTCGCAGAGACACTGAGCACGCAGCTTGGATGTGCGAGTGGCCAGGAAGAAAGCCTTCGGCGACCTTTCTGTGGCATTTCTCGGCACCCTCTCCTACCACCTAGAGCCTCGCTATCTTAGATCTCCCTGCAACGCGTTCATGAAAAGGCGGACGCTGTCTGTCACTCCTGTCCCCTGCTCTTCGGTCCCTGCGTTCCAGGACACGGCCGCGGCACGGCTCAGGCAGAAGGTGGCAGGTGTCCCTCCTTCACCACCCCCGTGGCTTTGTGATACGAACTGCTCCACCAGCTCTGCCATGCCCCGCTTCCTCGTGGCTGTCTCGTTGCTTCTGAAATTCTATAACTGGTTGCCTCTCTAGCGGGCGACGCGCAAGACTTGTGTTTTTTTTTTAATAAATATGCAAATGTGTATTCTCATATTCAGGAAATTTTGATAATGACAGCTGAAGAACTGGAGGCGGTTACTGCAGAAGCCTAAGGTAGCCAGAGACGCTGGTGACCTGCGTGCGCAGTTAATCTACAGACTCCCAGGCCCTAACGGAAAGGACCCCGACGTTTCTTTCAAAGCGGGGGGCGGGGGAGGAGTGGGGACGAGGGGGCTTTACTAGAGTTCCACGCTGCCGTCCGTAATGTCACTCACTCCGCTCTCTCTGAAGTGCAGCAAGGCCGCGTGGAGAACCCCGCTTCGCCGCAAAGGGGAAGCGGAAATGACCGCAAAGCTGGACTCCACCAAAACCACGCCGCACGATTAGCTCGTCTCAAATTTCTGCTTCAGCGAACCTGGAACGACGGCTGCTCCTCCGTGCGCCTTCGCGAAGCCCGGGCTCGTCACATCTCCACTGACCTCATGACTCACACGTCCCTTACCCGTCGGTAAAGCGCAGCCGGACCAATGAGTGCCCAAAGGGCATCGAGCAGCAGGGGAGGTTCCGGGTCTCAGCACTGGCCCTTGGTGGGAACTGTGGTCTCCAGGAGGGATGGCGGACAAGAGGGTCAGGGCAGCAGTGAAGGAACAGCTCTGAAAAGCCAGCGCCTAGGAGCCCCGGCTCTGTCCTTGGTGCTGAACGTTATCCTTTTCGAGTTACAGACCTTGTTGAAACCAGAAAATACCGACACAAGGCAATTAACTGCAATGAGCGTCACGAAGATCAATGCGTTAAAAATCCCTGTGTGCAGTGAGCACACTTATCACTGGGGTCCAAAGGGGTTCCTACTGGGGAAAATGTGAGGACCAGAGCTGTTCAAAATTTATACTTTTCATTTGCTTTTTGCACTCAGTTGGAATTTTTTTTCATTACATTTGTCTGTTACTGAAGTTCAGCAGGAGAACACAAAGATTTTATTATTCGATCAAATTAATATTAACCAAACTCCCAGTGTGTAGCAGGCATTGTGACAGGCACAGGATTATACACCTATATTAGGTAATGCGTTCCTCAAAACAAAAGGGAACAGAGACTTAGCAATGCAGCAATTAACGTGCAAGACAGAAGATTTATAAGTTTTGATCAGCGTGTTCTTCCACTGCAGCTTTTACATCAATAACCCAAGCCTGGTCTTCTCCAAACTTCTAATCACAGAGATCTCTAGCCCTCCTGTCACTGGAGAAATATCTGCTCCAGAGCTCACAGTTTTTGCTCCTGTCTGTGAAAATGGTGATCTAGAAAGATAATCATTCCAAGGCCTGGTTTTATGACTTGTTTCCAAGTGAGAAGGAAAAAAAAAAAAGGGAAATTCTAAAACAGCACTTTGTGTTCCCTGTCATCGGAAAGTATCTGCTTCGTCTATATTTGGAGAACACATTCATTCAGATGCTGCAAGACAATTATTAATGTGACTATAAAATTATCAGCGAAGCCAAACCCTCCAGCTTGGAAGCTCCAAAGACAACTAGATGGACTACCAAAGCAATATGTATACAACGTATTACATAGTTTCAGCACTTAGAAACACCCTCATGCTTCATAAAATTTTAGCAGGCATACCTTGATTGACATGAGCTGTGGAGGCAGCCTGTGACTTAACCACATGACGCAAGGGCAACACTTTAAAATTTACCCACGAATTAATCTCTCAGTGACCTCTATTTCTATAAGCTACCTCTGTGGACTCCGAACACTTGAATCCCTTACACGGAAGAAAAGTCCTAATTAAAACTTGAAACACACTGAAGAGTTTCTCTAGGAAAAGCTCATGGCAATGAAATCCTAGACATACTTCTCAGACCCGCTGGAACTGTGAGTCACCGATTTCTCATTTAAATTAGCTAATAAGAGAGTGACCACAGTTACATCTCCATATGAAGCAGGCGTAATGACTCATTTGCTTCTTATCAGCGCGCATTGGCAAAACTACACCGCATCTCAGATCCGGTAGGGTAGGCTGGGTGGTAACTAAAAGCAGCAAGAGGAAGGAAACTGAATGACCGTACAGAGCAGGAGGGTGGGGGCGAGCGTTAAGAGGAAGTGTTTTCCACATCATGCTTTCAACCACCTATGAGAAAAACTCTACCGCGGTTTCCCATGAAATTTTAAGTAATGTCCAAAAGAGCTTCCTAGCTTCCGTGGTGTCCACCCCACCTACTCCCATTTGCTCCATTTATCCCAGCCACACCCACCTGCTTTTCTCTCTTGCAAACATGGCATCACTGTCCACACTGCAGGACGTCTGCATGTGATGATGGTCCTTCTGCCTGAGGCACTCACCTCCCGATCTCCAGATGACTGCTTGTTTATCAACAGTCAGGTCTTATTTCAAATGGTGTGTCTTCAGTGCGCTAACCTCAGACACGCCAGCACGACACTTCCCAAAACACATGGTGGTATCACAAACGATCCATCCATCTATGTGGTTATTCACTCATGTGTTTCCCTGTTGCCTGTCTGCCTCTTCCACTCTGCCATAAGCTCTACGAGGACAAGGACTTTGTGTTGTTCAAAAATGTCTCCTCAGTAGCCAGGATAATGCCTGACCCTGGTAGGCACTTAATAACTGTTTGCTTACCGACTATAATGGGGGTGGGGGGTGGAATGTGTGCTTTTTACAAAGTAATAAGAATAGAGTCTTTTCACAAAGGGCTTTAAAAAGCACTTTCTAACTGAAGAACCCCAAGATCCTGGAAGAGAGTCCTCTTCTGCATTCCAGGGGCCTGAAGCCTTTGTCTGTCACGGCTGGATTCATTGACTGTCCCAAGCTGGCAATTACACACAGTACAGAACACAGGTTCCGAGGCACAGGAGCACATCAGGGAGCATCAGAAGCCTGGGGTCTAAAAATCACGACATGCCAGACCTGCGGTGTGACTGTGTTCTCTGTAGGATGAGGGTGGCACCATCAACGTGAGGGCTCAAGGCTGTAATGTAGCTGGGACAGTGGGGGGCCTAGGACACCGGGCAAGCACGGGCGCTGGATGGAGCTGTGTCCCAACGACTCAGACACGAAGCTCCCTGTGCCACCAGAGGAGGGTAAGAAGTGCCCCCCTCCCCAGCTTTGCCTGTTCTCTTTGAAAAGCCTAAGTTCTGGAGTGTGACCAGCAGGCTGCCCACTATTCTATGGCCCTGCCTTGACTGGCGGTGAGTACACTAACAGGCCAGTGCCATGTAACAGTGGCACAGCCCCTCACCTGCAACCCGGCGAAACAGTCTGAGAGCACGTGCCACGTCGGACGTGTTGACGCTGGGACGCAGGCTCCAATGCCGTGCTCATTTCACTGTGGGAAATGGCCGTGCTCAGAAATGAGGTCAAAGCCAAGTGCTGGTAGGATAAGCTGGACAGGGAAAGGTGTGGGGGAAGGGAGGAGGTCGGTGCCACGATACACAGGAACCTGGTCCCAGCTCGACAAATCTGGAGTCAGGCGGGCAGTTCAGGGGGCGTGCGCCCCGAGGCCTGTCGGTGACGGCAGAAGGGGCTGCGGAGGCAGAGTCTGTGTCTGGGACCTTCAGAGTCCCTCGCCTGACGAAGGCAAAGGCAGGGGAAAGGCCAGGTGTCAGTCCCACGAGGCGCCCCATGCGGGGAGTGATGGTGGACAAAGGTCGACACAAGCGCAGCCACATTATGATTCCAGTTCTGGCTCAACTAGACTGTGTCACAGGCGATGGCGGGCAACACCCTGGGGCAGAATATGGTCACTCGATTAATAAATAGAATGTGCAGAACTCAAAGGTCGCGTCCCAGTTTACGAAAGCTCACCGAGACAACATGGCTTGGAGTGGAAAATCCTTTGTCAAATGTTTATGTAACACAAAATATAATGAGGAAAACAAGTCATTTTCAACTCAAAACCCATGATGCATACAAGAGAAGTTTGCATAGTGAAGGTGATAAAATATTGATGATCCATGTTGACAAAAAACCATTTGTTCACACCATTACTATGTTAAGTGACTCTATAAATGTAAATTTACCCCCAAAGTGTGTATAAGCCAATTCAGATGAAAGCTTTTCTTCTGCCACAGATTTAACAGATTCTGGTTATCATGTTTGTCTCTGGGTACAAACTAATATTCAGAAAAGACATACCCACGCATTAAAAATATCAGAGAGGAACGGGCAGGCAAAGTGGCTAAAAGAAACTGTGAAGGCACCCCTAAACTAGTTTCCTGGGGTGACTGTGCTGAGAGATATTTAAGGCCTGCTCTTATCATCAGACCTTTAAGTTTATACAACCTTCCATGATATGCTCCAGAAAAGACTTGATGGTTTTAAGGAGAGATTTGCATTCTCCACTCCGACCCCCACCCCCTGCCCCAAATCTGCGGTCTCACAGGGCTGCAGAGCTCACCAGAGAATGCAGCTAGGGACAGCACATCAGCAGGCGTGACGGCAGCCGTGTGACATTCTACCACAGGGGTCAGCAAATTTTTTCCTCCGAAAAGCCAGAGTAAATATTCCAGGATTTACAAACCAAGAGGCAAAATCAGGGATATTGTATCAGTATTGATATCAATATTTTCACAATTTTTATCATCCAATTTAAAATTTTATGTATGAACACTGAAATGTGAATTTCATTATATTTCATGTGCTCCAAATACTATTATTTCGATTTATTTTAACCGTTTTAAAACGTCAAATCCATTCTTAGCTTGCTGGACAAAGTCGGGCCAAAGGTGAGATTTGGCCCGAGGGCTTTAGTTTGCTGACCCCTGCTCCTGGAGGCCAACAGCTTGTGAGGCAAAAACAAGCCATCACCTCAGCATCTCGGGTTGGTTTTCCCTCCAAGTTTTTTTTGTTTTGTTTTTTTGTAAAACACCACAAATAGAAAGCTTCACTGAAACATCCCAAATTCCCTCTGCTTATAACAAAATCAGATTATTTACTTCGTCCAGTAGCTTACGTTCACATTCTCAATTTAATTTCAATATCATCTCGAGCGGTAGCTGTTGCAATGGTTGTGTAAACACAGCGACAGCAAAACGGGAAACACGCATCCATCAGTTTCCATTACCGTGACGAGCACTGGCGTTGGGGAAGCAACCGGTTCGAGGCGTCTGCTCTAGAAAGGCCAGCGACCACCAGCCACCACTTGTAATGCTCTCCTGTTCTTATCTTGTAGGCTTTCATATCGGACTGGGCAAGACACAGCTAATTGTGACACATGCAGGAACAGTGCATGTATTATCTATAGGTATGTTAACATTCTCCTCTTCCCGCTTTTTTATTATGAGTGACGAATGATGTTTACCCACAAATGCCAGCATCATCGGGGGCCATGCTGGGATGATTGTATCAGACAGACAGTAGAGGATGTTACCTGACCGTAATTCTATGCTCCTTTCTAAATACTCGACCCCCAGCGTGTGATCACGGGACAAGGGAGAGCTTGAACGCATTTACCTTGCAAATGTATCTTAGCGGTTTCAAAAGTTGGTGTATGTTTGATGGCTTGCTCTCTCGGAATCCAACAGCCGTGAGCACTGTACTGCATATTCTGGAAAAGTCGTGAAATGCCAGGCCCTTGGTGAAATAGATCAAAGGTGGGGAGCCGCTCTGGATGTGCTGGGCACGGCGCGGGGTGACCCAGCTGCTCCCAGCAAACGTGCACTTTATTTCCTGGGGACTCACAAGGGCTGAGGCGCAGTCTCCCGTCTGCGCCCCTACAGCTGGTCTTTGTGGTTTTTAGTTTGAAGCTAGTTTAGATTCTGCATATCGATAAGAATACAGCAGAAACTTTAAATGGGCAAAAGTCACGTTCGTTCCCTGGCAGTTATTCAGGATTTTAAGACGCGATCGCGACCTTCGGAGGTTACTCTCTTCTTTCTGGAAATGTGATTCTCACGAACAGACTATGAGAGCAATAAGAGATGTTATGATTTAGTTCATTTTTTAAAAATTAAGCCTGAAGAACGATTTTAGTTGATTTGCCAAATTATGAAAAACAATGCTGAGTGCGTAGTTGCATACCGAAAAATGTGTGACGGGACCCCCGCTGTCACTCCAAATACACCTTCTAAGAGATCGCCACAGTTACCACCTCCTAATTAAGAATGTCGAGACGAGAAGAGGCTTTAAAAATAGCAAAAAGCTTGAGTCTACACCATCTTGGACCCATGGCACGTCTCTAATCAAGGCACACATCTCAGACAGGGCCCTAGAGGCTCTGAAAGCAGTCGTGTCGCCTGGTGACCTTGTAGTGCAGAAGAAACTAAGGGGCACACATGAGCACTGGGTATCACGCTATCACATTCCTTATGGCAGAAGTTCTCAACAGGGTCCACTTTTGCCTCCTAGGGGACATCTGGCAAGGTCGGGAGGGAGACATTTCAGCTGTCACAATGAAAGACGGGCTATTGTCATCTAGTAGGTAGAGAACAGGGATGCAGCTAACATCCCATAATGCACAGGACAGCCTCTGCGACACAACGGAGTCGCCTGGTCCAAAAGGCCAACGCTGAGAAAGCCTGTTTTGCTGGAACCGTCACCAGTTAAGGTCTAGCAGAAGTCACATGCAAAACGCCAAGGGCTCCGGGCGGCAGGCGGGGAAGCGGGAACCCCTCAGCGACTCGTCCCAGAAGTCTGGTCAGTGGGATGTCTCACCGCATTCACGTTGCGGGAGAGAATTCTGCATCAACAGTGAAGCGCAGTAACTGCCACACGGTCATCCCGCACTCACTGGGGCCATTGGGAAAAGAAGTGAGAGATGCGGACATCCTCCCAGTCCAGCTGTCGCCGCGGTGGGAGCGCAAGCTCACCCAGCCTTCGAAGGCCGCGGAGAAGTGAGCGGAGGTTTCTAGAGAAGGTCCACAGCAGCGAGGAGCATCAACCCACTTAAACGTCTTGTGGGTGATTAAAAAAAAAAAAGTATTCAAACACTCTCCAGTGTGACTGAAGTAATTTAAATAGATGTGCCTCAAAGTCCAGAAGTAACTTGCATGAAAAATGATATTAAAAGTGATTTAACAAGCCCATGAAAGACAAGAATTCATCTTTTTCGGGAACTGTCCTTGACTAGTTACTATTTAGAACGGGATCGACCGACACCTGCAGGAATCCCAAACACCAGCCACTGGCTTGCTTCTCGAAGAACCGTGTGTCCATCTGGCACCACAGAGATTTGCCAGAACTTAGCAAAGATTCGGCAGGTAGACGGGATGAGCCATTGCGAGCACTCAGATTGACCTGGCGGTGTCTGCTAAGGCTGAACAGAGGTGAGACCCTCCACAGCCACACCTCCCCGACGCACAGCAGCCCCCTAACCAGGAGGATGGTGCTAGAGAAGCAGCCGAGTTTTCGATCTCTCTTTTAGGAAAAGTATTTTAAAATCTCTGCTGTCAGAGTGATGAACAACAACAGTTCCCACCCCCAAACTTCTGCTCTAAATAAGTGGCTCTGGAAAACAGGAAACATTTCAGCTGGACCCCCAGGCCCCCCACCTCACAAAGTCAGTCCTCCAATTACTAACTCAGACAGAGATCTCGATATTACTGCCAAGACAAACTTACGCAGCTCGCTGAATTCTGTTTCCCAGTTTTCCTATCACTTTAAGTTGAATGTAATTAAAAATTAACAGTTACTAACTGGGCAGGCAATGTTATATGTCAATAGAGAAGTTAACAGTTACTCTTATAATGGTTATTGAGAGTGGGCGGGAGTTTTCTGAGCCATTTAGATGTAAGAGGAGTGAAAACTCACTTCTGGTCAACCAGCTGAAAAACAAGCCAAAAGAGAGAAAGACCACAGCCTGAAACGTGTTATTCTAATTTGAACCATCCAAATTGAGATCTTTCATGTACCTGGTTCTGGGCTATGCCAGTCTTTCGGGGGCAGGCCCAGATGTTCTCGGTGCACGTGGGGACCCCCACTGGAGTTCCAAGGTGGCTTCCATGAGCTACGCCCATTTTCCTTGGACACGGAACGGCCTTGTGATGGAATCTGACTCAAGCATCTTTCTGGATGCCGATTTGCCCCTGCGTTTTGCACACTCAATAATTTGTGGCCCGCTACCCTTCTAAAGCATCTCACTCACAGATAAGTCTCACCTGCCTCAGTTACGTGGCGTCAGCTCACGTAACATTCAGAGAAGTCACATCGCTTCGATGATGGGTGCAAATGGCATAAACAGACCCAAACGCACCACCCTCTCGGTGAGCATGCCATCTGAGGGTAAGGAGAGGAGAACACGAGTCAGACACAGCGAAGCCTGTCGGCCAGGGCCTTGTGTGGGCGTCAGTTACGTCTCGGGGGCACAGGGTGCTGGTGGTGAATCTAGCACTTCGGACAAGGAGACTATTATGATGCTACGCAAACGCCAAAGACCGACGTGAGAGGATGAAGAGCAACTCGCATCGCGTGAGTCTGTCCCGATGCCTGGCGACTGATGAGACGCCTCGGGGTTCCCGGGGCCAAAGAGAAAGGGGAGCAAGTGGGGGTTCAGCCTGGTGACCTCCCAGCTTTCCCTCGCTCCTGCGATTCGATCCTCAAATGCCAAATGCGTCTTGAGGAGCAAAGGTTTCTTTGGTGACAAGCACTAAGAACTCAGCAGGCCCTGGGCAGGAGGAATCACTGGTTCGGGTGACCTGCAGCAGTGCACGTGGGCAGCCACCGCAGCTCAGAGTACAGACCCGAGCGAGCCGGGAAGTGTGCACATTTCAAAGGCTTTGTGATTAAAGTCTGTTTCTTCTCATCGAGGGAACAAGCCCTCCTTCAATTGCATATGGAGGGTCCCATTTGAAAGCATAAGCTTAGCTAAAGTCAGGGTCTTGCAGTGGCTTGGGTACCAAGGCCTGCATCCTAGGCTTCGGGAATGTCCCTGTGAGTCTCCGCATCACCATCTCTGCCACTATTCTTGGTCTTTCCCGTGGGATGCTTGGAGCACTTCGGGATTGAATAGGTTAAAGGAGTTTCAAAATAAATTTTGAAACGCCAAAGGACTGTGGCCGGCCCGAGACTGGAAGAACACCAGGGGCCACCGTCACTGCCACATCCACACGTGGCATCTGCCGTACCTGTCTGCTGGCAACAGAGCCCTGGAAGTCTAAGAACGCGGCCCCGCCTGACGCGCATGTACACGCCGCTTTTCACTCTAAACCCAGTCATCCTCTCTGAGTGGCTAACAATCCTCCACGCTCCCACTAACGCTCGGCGCAGGGCATGCGAACGAGGCCAAGGTCAAGACGCAGCTGCCAGGGATCTGTCAACATGGCCCCGTAATAAACGTGCGCCTCTGCATGGCTGGCGGGATGAATTTCTCTGTAAAAAAAAATCAGTCTATTGTGGAAATATGCATGACTTGGGAAAAACGTCAAAAGGGCAGAAGGTCTGGAAGCGGTTTTGGGGGGCAGGGCGGCCAGTGCCACAAGCAGCAGGTAGCAAAGATGCTCAGGTACCGGGTGCCACAGAGGACAGGGCTGAAGCCCCGCTCTCTGCCTGGTGGGGCGCCCATCGAGTCCCTAAGGCAGGATGGCACCGAGGGATCGGCAGATCCCTACGCGCTCTGAGATCTCGGGAGTCAGAGATTTACAATTACGAGAGCTCTGGGTCTGAGAGTGCACACGCAGGGAAACGTGTGGACAGTCGGGCCTTTCTCAGGAGAAGAGCATCGGCCTCCATCTGCCAAACAGCTGCTCTGGACGGTGAATGGACCGCCCGGCTCACTGGCCCACGGAGACCCTGAGCGTCACACATGGCATTTTCCGTAACCGGGAATGTGGAATTCCCCAGGCCATCTCGGAATGAAGATGAAGAGAGATACAAGTTTCAGTTTTCCCTAGTAAAACCTTTCTGGATTATCATCTGCATTTCCTGTCAAAGGACGCTATAATTATTTTGGAAAATGTTTGAAGGATAAATTACTAATATAATCTTTGCTCATTAGCAGCTGAAATCTTCTGTGCCCAGCCTATCTTGGTAATTCTCTCCTCAGACGAATCTGATGAGTCACGTGTCTTTTTTGTTCGGATTTTGGTGCAGAAAGAAGCAATGAGACATCCCACTGACAAACCAGCATTTTCCTCCCTCACGGAAGTGGTTAATTTGTAAAATAATACAACAAAATCGCTTGAATTCTAAACTGTACTTTTTCTGAGAATGGCATGTGCTAGCCTCAACTCAGAAAGGAAGGAAAGCAAGATCCAACAGATAATAATGATGCTGATTCAGATTATCATCAAATAGGCTCTTTACAAGAATTTAAAATTTTCCTGTGAAGTGTTAGGATTCTTACCACTAGCTCCAAGGCCTGGAGGGACTGTACCCTCCAGGAGGACACAGGCCACACCTGCTTCATTTCTGTATCACCAAGGCCACCACACAGCTGGCCTCACGTGACACTAATTATGCAGAGGGTCCAGGAGGGGGCTGGGGACTTGATGGGTGCCCAGCCTTTTGTTTGCAACACCACAGAGAAAGGGAGCTTCTGGAACGCCCTGCTGCCATCCTGCCATCATTGACAGGACCCACTGATGCTGAAGCAGAGTCGGGATTCTGAACCACCATTCTGGTAAAACAGCCACCCCCTTTCCATTTGATGCTTTGTGTGCATTTCTTCAGCGAGCATTTGTCACGGGCCTCCGAGATGGCAGGCTCTGCACCGGACACTGGGAGATGGGAAGGAATTTGCAATCTGGCTGAAGACAACCCCAAACACACCCCCATGCCAGAGGACGCCGTATAATACAGCCCTGACAACAAGGATCCTTCTGTGCCGGAGGTGCTGGCCACGGACTCAGTGACGAAAGGCACAAGAGGAGGAGCTGAAGGAAGCTGGGATAATGGACCTACGGCACAGGTGACTCAGAAGAGACAGGATCATGGTGCAAGGATGTCATGTTGGGGAGGGTTTAGGGATGTTCCATAGAGCCCCCTGTCTCCCCCACCCACCCCCAGGCTAGTGTTGGGGACAATGAGCAGCAACGAGGAGAGAGAAGCTAAAACATCCCTGCTCATCTTCACGGCAGCTGGGGAACATTCCAGTACATTGCAGTCTTTGCTTATCAAGTAGGAAGCTCCTAAATTCTGCAAGTTTCTCTCCAAAGTAATTAGAGGGTTTCAAAAAAGATGAGTAAGATATCCTAACATTATGAGCATGAACGAGGAATTCGCAGAATTAATGGGCTTCATTTTCTCAAATAGTCCCTGCTTAATCGCTGTATAACCAACAAGGGCACAAAATACAAGGCTGCAAAGATGGTGGACAAACACGAGTGTGCGAGGTGCAGAGTCTGGCGTCCCGCAGAAAGGGAGCTGGCAAGGGTGGCACACCCCCACGACGGCACCAGGACGCGGGCCTCGTGGCCAGCGAAGCCTGTTAGCGGAGGTGATGGCATTTGCAGGCAGAGACGGCGCAGTCCAGCCTGTCCAGAGCCCCTTGGAGTGGACTCTCCGCGGCTCTTGTCACTTAGTGACTCTCCTACTGGGACTGCCCTTCCCAGGCCTGCTTCAGTTCCCGCCACTTGTGCGTATTCAGTTCTTTCACAGGCACTGACGGGGAGGAAACCAGCCTTTCGTCTAACGTTTAGCGCTCTGCTCGCACGATTTACCGTGAGGGCTGGGACAGGAGCGAGACGACGGATAGGGTCCCCTGGATGAAGCCCTAGGCAACGCTGCTCTGGTGTAAGGGAAAATTTTATTTTTTAAATAAGGTAAATTAAAAGCCAGAAAAAAAGAATGAACGGACCTCGAAATTCTCCTTGAAAATTCCCGAAGCCAATAATTCAGATTTTTTCTATTCTATTAGAATTCTAAAAATATGACATCTCTTTTTTCCCCAATATGCAAGCATTAAGTAAAGTTTAGTAGCCTTTTAGTAACCTGAAGTAACATCTTGATTTTAATGCATAACCCTGAGACTTCCTCGATGCTAGTAAACTGATCACAGCTGTGAAACTGACAGGTGGTCCCTCATGTCACCCTATTATTTATGAAGCCCTCGTCAGAGAAGGGCTGCTTATGCTGATAACGCTCCTGAGACCCTCACCTTCGGTGACGACGTTAAGGCTCACTCACCACTGTCCAACACAGCAGCAAAGTGTCACGCTCTCAAGTTCATCAGGAAGTCAAGGTAGATCATTTTTAAAATGACTATGGACTTTTCTATGGGCTAAACACAGGACCCAGTCCTTCCCACGGCGCCCTGAGTTGGAGCCCGTGAAAGCCCTCGGGGGCCATGGACACCAGAGAAGACGGTGTTTGCCAGGGCCACTGGGCTGACCCTTTGCGCCCATCGGTCATCCTGAAAGAACCGCTCTCACAGAAAGGACAAGCTGGGGGTTCTGCGGGGAGCCCAGGGTCCAGACAGGTCACTGATGACAGCACAGATCACATACATGCAAGAAGCCTATGGCTTTCTGGGCCATGTGACGAGACTCTCGCTGCTTCATTTCAGTGGGGACGCCTCTCCGCTCACAGCAGACTAGATGGGGGAGCTCTTTAGGGCACGTGGAACTCACGGTTCCAGGCTGGAGCTCAGAGGGGTGGGCTGCTTTGCACATTAGCTCCAGCACAGGGACCCCACGAAACCATTTGCCTCTCTGGGCAGAAGAAAGCAGATGAGGTGAACCCCACTCAAGTCGCCTGACCTGGTGCTCCACCTCTGGGCACCTGCGAGATGCACTGCAGCCAGTTTTGGACAGTCATGTGTTTTCAGTTACAATGCACTTCCTGGCCAAACGTCAGAGGCTGCGTGTTCTTCAATGAGGCCAAGGACAGCGGTGCAGTGACAGGCGACACTTGCTAAGTACTCACTCTTTTAATTACAAGGTATGACCTTTGTGGCTTGCTAGGTCTGTGGCATAAGATATGCTTGATACACATATGACGCTCCTGGTAGTGACTGGTTGATTCCTTCTCTACTTGGTAAATTACCACGGGCCTGAGAATTTCTGATTCAACCTCACAGTTTACAGGAGGCCGGAGCGTGGTCCCCGATCCTGGTGCATCTGGCTGGCCCTCAAACCCGGGCACTTAGACAAGGCCTGAATGCCAGATCAGCGTTTGTACTGCAGAGAGTCACAGATCAGACAGACGCCAAGGATGGAGCTTTAGTCAAGCATAAAAGGAGAATGAGTCCTCCGCAGTGTGGGCTGGGAAAGAGCCAGGATGTGGTCACAAAGGACTCTGTCTAACTGTGACTTCGGATACTTCAGAGAAAAACTCATAGGGAGGACACCAGACTAACGTTGTTTGTGTTTTGTTTTGTTTTGTAAGTTCCTTGCCATCGCATACCGGAAAAAGGGGATAGGTCTTAAAATCTGGGTATTAATATTATTGAATATCCATCTATTTCTGACAGTAATTCTATAAACTGATTACACGCCTACTATGTTAAGTAGTGGTGAGGGAAGGATTTAAAGTGATGATGAGTCATTTCTCTGTCTAAAGTATTAAAAGCTAATAATTACAAATTATTAATATTAGAAACTACTAGAATGGTAATTTATATATATATATGTTTATATGCCTACGTTATTTTTATATGTACATGTAGCTATACGCCTGTATATCTGTCTATATAAATGCCACATGTATACTACACGACATATAACATACCCACGTATACTAGATACGGTGCAGCACATACAGGCACCGAGAACCTAGCTTCCAATCCCTCGGAAGGTCATTGGCGTCATCCATGGTGCTGGAACGTCACTGGAGTTGTCCATGGTGCTAACACGAAGCTCCCACACTGAAGCTGCTTCCCCAGCAGCATTCTAGCTGGTTCCACGGCCATGAAGCCTTGTGCTTAGGAAATGCCATCTTTCCCATCCAGACCCTTAGGGTCAGAGCCATCACACACTCCAGTGTGCTGGCTTTCCCAGGCTCGGACATGTCTCCCCTCCCATGTGGTTGTTCCATGGAGCCCCCCGTGGGGTGAGAGCGCCTCTCCACAATCAGTTCACAGCCCAGAAGGCTCAGGCCTCTGAAGGGGACATGAGTTATCCACACTGGCGAGCGGGAGTCAGAGCCACAGTTAGCGCCAAGGGACTCCAATCTAATCCAAAGAGAATTAGAAACATAGGCCCCTGCTCCACAGTCCACTGCGCCCCACCAGCTCTGTCGAGGCTGGAGAGATCGGAGACTTTGGGTTTTCTTCCAGAAACAAGTGCTGGGGAGCTAAATTCACCTGCTTTTAACTCTTAACTGCTATACACAGGGGACTGGAGAAAGGGACATTTTAAATACCTCTCCTTTAAATTAACTGGAGGATTCGGCGACAGCTTGCTCAAGAAACTGCGACAGGGCTTGAGTATTTATAGTGCATTAGACAACCAGAATATCAGCTGGAGAGGCTAGGACGCCACTGCTCTGCAGCATCAAGGGACGTGGCAGGCAGAAGTGTCACTACAAAGCCCGGCAGCGGCTCCGAGGAGAAAACAAGGCTTGGGTCTCAGCTGACGGAGCAGACCGAGACTGAGGGCAGAGTCTTATTTCTTTGGAAATGTACAGGAGACTAATTTTGTCAGGAAGTCCCCATACTTAAAAATTCCATTTTTAGGAGAAATAGACTAGCCAAGAAACCAAAGCTGCACCCCGTCGCTTTAACCGTCCGTCACAAGGAGCCGCGTGCGGCAAACGGCTGTGCAGTGGCACACGTGGCGGTCCAGCCTGAGTTGGCGCGGCGCTCTCAACACAAAGCGTTCGGCCGGATGGTCGCTGTCTGGTGGAGGGCGGATGCAGGCGGGGTGAGGACGGACAAAAGAGTCAGGGAGAAGAGCTCCCAGGATCTCCATGTCGCACGCGAGCCCAGCAGCCCTGGGGTCATCCCGTCTCCCCCAGCTCGGTGTGCAGCCCATGGTTTACCTCGCACTAAAGGAGAACACCGAGCTTCAGCCCTTCACGCTTACGCTTTGAAACTCAAGACGTCAGGGCTTTTTCCAGGCGGCTTATCTTCCCGAGATATAGCATGCAGGATGAAGTGCGTGTTCCTCTGCCAGTGCGTTAGACAGCAGATCGCACCTGCAGGAGGTGGGCAGCACCACCAGCAGCCTCCTGCCTCGTGTATGCTGCCGGGCTTGAGACCCCCGAGCTGGAAGGAAGCGGTGTAAACCCTCAGCCGAGTCCTAAGACACAATACGCTTGGAGCACGTGCGCGCGCGCACACACACAAACACACACGCACACACACCCCCCGTCAGTCTGGTCTGGGGAAGCGTGTCCAAACAGCACGGGGAGACATGTCGCCTCAGACGGAGCTCAGAGGCAGCCGCATGCACAAAACAATACCCGGGCCTCCGGCCCAGGCCGCCCTCCGGCCCAAGGGGAAAACGGAAGGGAATAAAATGACATTCCCAGGTTCCCCTGAGCAGAGCACAGGAGCAGCTGGCGTCGCAAGCACCCCTGCTGGCCCCGCCCACCCTTCCCGAGATCCCACTCCAGACTCTTCTAGAAAAAGGGGAGTGGGGAGTGGACCTGCAGGACCACGCTCCAAAAAGACCCTGGGGTGTGTTTTGCAAAAAAGCTTCAGAATCGCCATCAGTTAAGTTCTGATAGGGCAGAGTTGGGCCACCGATGCTCCTGGAGCGTGTCCCACAGCGCGGCCTCCGGGAGAAGCCCTGTTTGTCTGCGGCAAGGAGGAGGGAGGGGACAAGAACGATAGCAGTGACCGAAACTGAGCAGTCCGAGCACCTGGGATGACGGCCGAGAGAGAATCTGTCTCCTAAGGCTCCACGGCCATTTGTGAATTCAGTAAATATTACACAGGCAACTGCCGAGTATCAGGCCTGCTGTAGGTGCTGGGAACATAGGACAAGCCTCCCTGGTCACACAGCGCCTGCATTTGGGAGGCTGGAGGCGAAATGATACAGAAACAAGTAAATAATGACCCACGTGAGTGCAGAGAAGGAAGAAAGGAGCGAGGACCAGCATATTCCTGAAGATGGCTGGAGAATGAGTAACATGTGCCTGGGACACAGGGACACAGAGTGGCCAGCCATGGCATAAGCCAGGGTAGGTGTTCCCGGTGGGGGTGGGGGGAGCAGCCATGAAGACGGTGGCAATGTCTTCAGTGACAGTGACAGTGACAGTGCCCACACCGTCTCAGGCAGCACGTAGAGTGCCTGTCTCCAGGTCTGGAGTCACTCGGATCAGTGTGTGAAGCCCCGAGTGGGTCATCACCCCTTCTCCAGGCAGCCTCCCCGTGCCCCACCTGGGCCGCTTGCTGAGTTAAACAGGCGGAGGGGACATGCACGGAGGCGTCCAAGTGGCCTGGAATGGGCGCAGGTGGCTTGGGTGCCAGTCCTCTGTTCTGACCCGGACAGCAGGTGCCGCTTCCTTCTGGCCGTCCGGCTGTCAAGACTGAAGGGGCCTCTGCTCCGTGACAGCCAGAGTTAGCCGGACCATTAACCTCGGGACACTGCTGCCTGCTCCTGAGTCAGCGGGTGACGGGGCGTGTTCCCTCCCCGGGAGAAGTGTCACCCAGCAGGATGCAGTGCAGGGAGCGATGCACATTCCCCACCTCACACCCAGGGCACGTCACTTCACAGTGCGGGCGACAGAGGCCGGGGAGGCGCGAGGCGCGAGGGCACGTGGCTGGCCCCGCTCGGGCATTTCCTGTCCTGCCGGGCGTTCGCTGCCGCCCACACTAACCATGAAGACCCCGCTCCCGGCTGCAGCAGCGGGAATCGACTGGACAGATGAAGGCGCGTCCTTCTGTTAACAAGGACGGATGAGATCACTCTGTGATGTCGTGGTTCCACGGTGTGATGAATTGGTTAATGACAGAATTCCCAGTGTAGCGGCTTAATGGGAATTCAATAATTACAGGTGCCCGGAACTGTGGTGTTAGCCCAGGAAATGCGAGAACCGCCCTCCGATCTCATCCTCGCCCCCTGTCTGGGCTGCTGAAGGGCTCGTGCTGTGCAGGGCCTGCTTTCAGGAGTCACCGGGCGCCTTGATAAAACCCCTCCGTTGCTCCTGTTGGCTGGGATAACTCCCGGCACAATCTGTTTTCCTCGTTAAACATCTGAGTTGAAGAACTCTTTTATAGGCATCTCGATCACTGTTAGCTCATTTGCATTACAAAATTGGTGGTCGACACATAAATAAGGACAGCAAAGTATCTGAATTGCATCTTAGAGTTTAGAAAACGTTTCACTGACTTTGTTTTTGGGTGCTGGGGGGAATCATTACCTAATTCAGTGAGATAGTCGGGGTGGTAATTATTTCATCGCCGAAGTGAAGGAAACTGAGCTTCAAAGAGGACATGGCCTTATCTGAGCCCCGCCCCCCACCCCACCCCGACATGGAGGGAAGACGACGGGACGGAAGCCTGTTCTTTCTCTGCCCCACGTAGCAGCACTGAGGGGCTGTGTTCACAAGTGCAGCTCGTCCCGAGGTTTTCACTTCTCACAACTGTCCTCAAGGGGAACTAGGCCTCCGTTATCACATGGTCTAGGTTAGCAAGACATGAAGTCACAGGGTTTCCCCCTGCTTCCTGGGCACTGCGGCACAGCTCAAAGAGAGCCTTTAAAAGTCTTGTTTGGGGAGCAGGGGGCAACTGGCCATAAACTTCTCCGACAAAATTTCTAATTTTTTCCGTGTTATAGTCTTTGACAATAAACGAAATGGAACAGTGGATTTAAAACATAAAATGGTCCATTAGATGGGTCTTGAACCTGTTTTTAGAACTCCAGATAACACAGCTTTCCTGTTTTGTCTTTCCAAAATGTCAAAATTTGTCTAGGATTAATGGTTCTCTAAATCAATAGGATTTCGTGTTTATAAATGGTTTGCAGTTCTACTGGATGTACAATGTTGTGAGTTTGTATATTATTATCACCGCTGAGCTTTTACTAAAATCTCCTGACATTTAGTCTGGCATTCAGACCAGACGTAGGAGCGGCACAGAGCAGAGTTCTCGGGAAGCCTGGCACAAGGCAGCATCCAGGTTCAAGTAACAGGGGACAGGGCAGGTAAGAAGGGAGGCAGGGCTCATCGAACCGGGACCGTTACAGAAAAATGACACTGGACCAGGGGGTCCTGTCCCCATGCCAAGGGGACCCATTAAGTCTGAGTTAAGGTTAGGAGACCAACAATAGTCCTTTCAAAGCCGAGGAGAGAAGGGAGGACTCTAGGTGCGCTGCAGCATTCTTGGAAGAAACTTCATAAGAAACAACGTCTATTTAAAAAATCATTTTTAATCCTGTCATCTAACACAAACGTTTATCACCACTGGCACGTCTGCACGCTACGGCTTCAGCAACCTAATTACAATTTGGGGTTAGAGTCACCAAACACTATCTATGTTTTTGCCGGAAAAACTGTCTTTGATAACAACTCAGTAACGTTCAATGGTGTTGACTGGATAAACAGACTGTTTTCCCCAACGCTGGATATTTTTGGTTCTTACCAGTTTTCCAGACAGATGAGATTTTACAAGGAGAACATAAGCCAAGGTCATTTCATTTCACAACTGTTTCAGGTAAGATAAATGGGGTTCTCTGACCTTGAGAAAAGGTACCCAGGAACAAGCTTTCCCACACCTGACATATACGTGCTGAGATGCACCCTGAACCCTCATGTTTGGTTATCTATTTATTCCATGAAGCACGTGTGTGCAGTCTATGCACGAGCGAAAGGGTTCCTCGTGTGTCACATTTTCACTTCAGCAAACACATTACAGTCGCGCACTGAGACATACGCTGTTAGGCGATTTCATCACTGAGCGAACATCATAGCGACTTACACGAACCTGATGGGTCTGGCCTACCGCACACCCAGGCTGTACGGGACGGGTCTGGCCTACCGCACACCCCGGCTGTACGGGACGGGTCTGGCCTACGGCACACCTTGCCTGCTGCTCTCAGCCACAAGCCTGGACAGCATGTCACTGCACGAAACGAGATCAGATCAAGCACAAGAGCAAATGATGCGACAGGAGAGGCGGCAAACACGGGACGCGGGGGGCGGCCGCCAGGGTGGCACGGCGCTGTTTCACGCGGCTTCTCTTATAAGCAGCAAGAGTCCACTCTGAAGTAACGATGAGAAGTGTCGCCGAGTGCGCTCGAGCCCGTAACGGCGTCGGTCGTGACCGTCCTCGGGGATCACGCGCGTCAGGGATCGAAGCCCGCGCACGCTCACGCAGGTGGCATGCACGTCCACGAAGGCCAGCATCGCCATGGACCCGAGGGTAACTCGCCGTGCTGCATCACGACGCCTATGACATCGCTAGGTGACGGGAGCGTTCAGCTCCAGCCTCACCTTGCGGGCCGCCATCGCGTACGTGGCCCGCTGATGACGGAAATGTCGCTGCGTGGTGCTTGGCTGTACATACTGTTTACTAACAACATTTCAGAGGTTTGCAAAGAAAACCAAGTTATTTTTCAAAAAAAAAAAATAAACCTATCTGAAAGACTGCTGGCACTGAACAGCACGGGTTTGAACTGAGCGGGTCCGCTTACATGAGAATTTTTTTCAATAAATACCGTAAACCTATTTTCCTATGGTCTTCTTAACATTTCCTTTGGCTTAATTTGTTTTAAAACTACAGTATATGATACGTATAACACAGAACATATGTGTGAAGCGACCGTTAGTGTTATCGGCAGGGCTTCTGGTCAACCGTCGGCCACTAGTAGCTAAGTTTTGGGGGAATCAGAAGTCATGCACGGATTTTCAACTGGGATGGGGACAGGTGTCCCCGACCTCGTGCTGGTCAAAGATCACAGCAGCAGAGCTAAAACAGAGTCCAGCCCACTGCTTCATACCGGGCCATAAAGTGACATCATAAACACAGCACAAATGATGGTGACCCTGGTAGAGCGTCACCACGTTTGGCTGTCACTGAGGGGCTCTTTACATATGAAAGACCGAGCACTCACTACTTTCCCTCTTTTCTTCCTAGTGTGGAGCTAGATTTTAAGCAGCAGGAAGACAAACTCCAGCCAGTGCTGAGGAATCTACATCCTTTCGAGGAAACTCAGGTTGCACCTTCGCCTTACTCTCCGGAGTCTTACTCCTCGACTCCCAAGCAAAAACCCAAAACTGAATCTAAAAAGCACGGAAGATGGAAACTCTGGTTTCTTTAAAGCTCGTGGTGTTTGGAGTCTTCAGGCCGTCTTTAAAACCCACCGGAGTTAAGTAAACCCTTTTCCAAAACGAACAGGATCAAATGAACTGTGGCTGACTGGGTAGCACCCAGTTCTCACCCTGCTTACCAAAAAGGCCTTCGTACTAACAGGTAATTAACAGAAGCAAGGGGTTCCGTGTCGCAGCTTGCCAGCTGCTCCTTGCTGTTCGCGGAAGTGGGATGGAAAATCCGGAACGAAACTTACGTAGTCAAAGATGACAAGTGAAAATTCTACCCCCACCCCAGATCGGCAAGTATTATGTCATCAGCCTGCAGAACGGCAGGCTGTCTCTCTGTACACAGCTAAAACTCATAATTATTTTCAAGCCTTTATGTTTTTTTAAACAACGAGAAGAAAAAGCAAGCCTTATGTTTGCAAAGGACTTCATTTTTACTTTGCTTTTTGCAAATAAGCAGGGGGCGAGTGCAATTTTCAGCACATCAAATTCTGGAGAAAGCACAATTTTTTTTCAAGTGGTCAGAGACCATGAATAATCTCTAAAATGTGACTCTATGTATATTTGCCTTCGTGTGCTGTAGCGCTAAGCCAAGTGACCACATCTCGGTGTCACATTGACACCTCAAATTTAGCATTCTCCACATCTCCAGACATGTTTACTGCTCATTTTCCAAGTGGCCAGCAGCCGAGAGTCACCCCAAAGTTAGGACATGCCTTTACCTGATGCGAGTTGACAGGGTCAGAGCTACTGGACATTAAGCTTTCTTAGATCTCGTTTTTAATCTTTTGGTACCCAAAGGCCAAATGACAAATTCCTGACAAATTCCGGCAAGAATCTGAAAACACACACAAGAGATCCACAGTGGATAATATGGTCACCAACAACTCACAGGTGTACACACTCTGCCCCGGGAAATAATTTCCGTGGACCAGTCTTTGAGACATTGTTCACCTCGGAAGTGCAGGCAGATGTTACATACAGCGCGTTATGCTTTGTAGCAAGTGTGGAAACCTCGAACATCTCGAAGAAAGCCTGCGCGTTTAGTTTAGCTGCTCCTCCCAGTCAAACTTAGTGCATCGACATTTAACCTATCAGTAAGTCGTAGTAGATGAATACCTAGGGGAAAGCTGTGAATCAAAGGTTTTTAGGTATTTTCTAACTAAACGGTGACACTTAGAATTCCCTTTTGATCACACATCGCAATATAACTCTTAGTTCCTTGGTATTTTCACTCTTTTGCGCCTTTCCGAGTATCTTTTTATAGAAATTAAAGCCCCTGGTCTATCAATGGCTTTGTCTATCGATTTCTGCTTTTCACAATAGGAAGTAGGGAGGTTACTTTGCCTTTTTTTTTTTGTACAACTTAAATTTCGAATCGTTTGTAAACATATGAGAAAACCCTGTCTTCAAGCTTCTGTCCAGCAGTACCACATCTACTCCAGAGCGACACGCACACTCACTGAGTAGGTGTCAGAAGGTCCAGTGGCCCCCCTCAGCATCTCTCCACCTGTACTTTTCCGACTGGAGCTATTTCTTGCCATGCATTTTCATCCCGACGCAACCGCAAATCTGCTTTAGTTCTAAGTGTTTTGATTCTACAAGGACCTAGTGATCGGCAATCAGATCTTAGGCTGAAATAAATGCAAAGAGTACACATCACGTCAACACCCTTCGGGGCCCCTCAAGCCCTCCGGCAGATGTATGCTTTAATTAAAAGAAAAATACACATCTTCTGTGGAAACACTGTACAAGGATACAATTCCTTGACTATCAGTAAACAGAACTGAGAACTATTTTTGAGCAAAAGAAGAATGAACAAGTCGATTCTGTACCTTGAAGGAAGTGCAATTGTTTCATGTAGACATAAAGTTTAAAAACTGTGTTTCATGTATTTTATACTGTTTTTAACTGAAGTTACACAAATGTTTCCAACAAGTTATCTCTCTTTGTGTTTTAAGAATCCCAACTATCTCAGAGAATTGAAGTAAGGGTATTAGCAGCTTTCTAATTAGTGCTATAAATCTGTATAAACGAGAGGACATCCAAGTAAACAAAATAACATCACTGTATGAAAGCAGTCTAGACCAAAAAGAAAACAAAATTTTCAGAGTCAAAAGGGGACTAAGAAACACTAATTCCTACTTTAAAGTAAAACTGTCTTCGGAATAGAAAGAAATATTTTCAAAAATCATTTCATAGTTCAGTTACAATGTGTCACTAACAGATGATGATTCTTCTCTTAGAAAGATTTAAGTAAAAGCTTTGATACAAAACCAAGGTAAAAAGTCCAGTGTTCCCTCATATGTAGATGTATCCATGGCATTACGTATAGAGATTAAATTATTATACTTGTCACTAAATTCTTTATTAATTTTTAAATAAAAAAGAAAAACCAAAGGTAATGATTTGTGTGGCTATTACACTTATTTCGTGGTTTCGGTAATTTGTGACAAGAGATACAAGAAAATAAGAAAGAAAGGACATTCCAGCTGAAAAGAGACGAGGCTGCTGCGACGTGCGGGCACTGTCCCCTGGCCCGGCCGAGGAGGGCGTGGGGCTGAGATCTGGCTGGGACTCCACCCACCGGACCCTGCATCGGGCAGGCAGGGGCTGCGCCACCAGGAAGACGAGGTGACTTTTTAAGTAAGCGGGGCACCACGGGGGCTCACGGCAGGCTCGCCTAACTGGCATCTAATTTTCAAAGAACCTCAGACGGAGGAGTGAGCTCGTCAGTGTCCCCACGGCGAGTCCAGCCACGGCCCCGTGAAGACATCTCTCTAGATCATCCACCGAGCGGGTCCCGGCCCCGGGGCCCCCGCTACCTCTTTCCTTTCTTCTTCCGTCCCCCGCGTGGAAGCCCGGCACCCCACTAGGCCGAGCACCCTCCCTCTCTGGTGGAGACCAGCCCGATGTTGACCCCTTCCCCGAGGGAGAGGTCCCACCCCCTTTCCTGGCCTCTGTGGGCACGGAGCCCACTTGCGAGGATGGGGTGGGGGTGGGGGGTCACTGTAGGCTGTGGCAGAAGGCTCCCACTGTCCTCCCTAGTTCCTCGGGGAAAAGGAAGGGATGAGCTGACCCGTGCTCAGAAGGGGGGTGAGACCCAGCGCACTACCAAGAGCATTGGGGGGGACACTCCGAGTCACGTGTTCTGATCACCTGTGAGCCATACACTGCTGCTGCCTCAAAGTCCTCTCTTATAAACCACTAGCTACAGCAAAGGACACCGTGCCATGTAGGTGCCCACCAGGTACTCTGGCGGTGTGTCGCTGGCCTCTGAGGACAGAGACCAGGACCTCTGCATCTGCCCCTTTGACCTTAGACCCCCCGCCCCCAGCTCCGGCAGAGTATAAACGGGGAGGGAAGGAAGGTGTGGGCAAACCTTGCTATCCTGGATAGAGCCTAGAGAGTTGGCAGAAGCTTGCCACGCGCATCCTACGAGGTTGCAGAGGTGTCCATCTCCGTGGCGTAAGTGGACCGGCATCACGCGGACCCCAATAGCAAACAGTAACAGCGAGCCTGCCCCGCGACACCGGACTCCTTGGGGTGCCACCGCAAGCATGGCACATTGGAGGTACAGCAGTCCCCGGTACTCAAAACACACACCGTCCAGTCAGAGCGCTTGCTTTCTGCCTTTCGTAGGGGACAGCGAGGACAAACGGGAAGCAAGAATCGAGCCGTGAGCTGGTCTGTCCCATCCTGTTGCAACGACATGGCGCGTCTGCCGAGCCCACCACTGGTGGGCTGATTTTTCACGAGCGTTTTTATCAGCAAATGAAACTTGACTTGGTTACTAAGC
Source organism: Pteropus medius (assembly GCF_902729225.1). Classification (NCBI taxonomy): domain Eukaryota; kingdom Metazoa; phylum Chordata; class Mammalia; order Chiroptera; family Pteropodidae; genus Pteropus; species Pteropus medius. Next base: position 3,635,402 of record NW_024349802.1, read on the forward strand.
GAGGCAGTGTTTGTCACCTGAAGGTCACAGCAGCTGCCTTCTACACGGATCTATCTCCTTTTATCCAGGAAATCCCCACCACTGGCACATTTGGCTGGGGGATAAGGGTACAACCAATTTATTTACTGGAAGAAAAGAGCTGTTGACTCAGAAATAACCTTCTGTTTTGGGTATCAGTGTTAACCGATCAAGCTCTAATGTGCAGCACACATTTTGGCAGATGAGAAGGTCACGTGACAGCAGCACATCGCCTTTTAAGTAGCTCAATAATTAAGTTAGGACACCTTTGCGGTTTGAGAGGCATACACAAGATTTGCAGAGGCGACTTTACCCGGCACTGACGTGGTTTTTATTTCCTCTGCAGTAAATCTACAGTCAGTGACCAACCTTGAAAAACATCCTAGGGCCGGAGAAACCCGAGGCAGGCGAGAACTGTTGTGCCACAAACAAAAATGAACTTACAAAGCCATCACGGCTGACACGCGCCCTGTGTCAGGATGGCAGCGTGAAAGCCACATGCCAAGTGGATTTACTCCCCATCGCACCGTTAGAGATGGTTTAGACAGCACAAAATCCAGACACCGCTCCTTCGAAACTTCAGTGATGTACTACTTTCTTTTGCAAATGAATATGAGAATAGCATTTCTTTAAAAGCATATTCATTCATAAACTCCGTTAGAATAAATGTCACAAAATGAACGTTTAGGAGTGGAGACATATCCCTGTGAAAACATCTGGTTACGAATCTCGGTAAAAAGGCTCCCTCCGCTGAAAGACCGGTACCGTCACACTGTCTTCCAGATGACGGAGCACGGCGACCTTAAGCCACCCAGGCTCGAAGAAAGCACTGGCTTTTCGCTGACGGCGTCGTCCTCGCCAATGACGCTGTCATCGCAATGAAGCACACCGCACCCCGTCACTGTCCCCAGCAGCTGGTGCTCAGAGTGGGAACAATAACTTCCATCACTTGCCTCTAGTGAGTCAGGAGGTCCCGGGGTCACAGGAACAGGAAGGAGATCCATGAGGCCGGTCCCCTGTCCAAGCCTGCTTCTCCACGGGGATCTCTTCTTAGGAGAGGCCGGCATTTCCCTTTTAGTGCATCGGTCATTTCCAGGCTTCTGGTGTGAATCCAGGCCACAGAAAAATCTTTAAAGGTCCTTCTCACTCAATTACATTTGTAAAGGACCCATTAACGGAGGATAAATCCGATCATTCGAAAGCAGCAGCAGCTCATGTCACGGAAGGAATATTCCTATGTATGACTCATTTCGTCTGCTCTTAACCCAGCTCTGTGTACGAGGGGTTATTCCGGCAAAGACACGGGGTGGGGGTTCCGGTCTGGCCACCTGCCCACAAGACAAGAGCATCTGAGCCAACACGGCCACCTGCTCAGAACTTACCGAAGACTACGATGCTATCTAATGCAAAAGGCCTAGAAACCTTTTCAAAGGCGAAGAGAAAAATAAAATCTGAAATCAGACAATATGAAAGCAAGCACGTCACTCGATGCTACAGTACGAGACCACACTGAGGTAAAGATAAAACAGCCTCTTAACTGGGTGGCAAGGTTACTGCAAAGCTTCTCCGTTAGGGCCTGTTGTAAGCGTCCACATGATCTACGACTACATACCTGCCAGATGGCATTTTATTTGTTAAAAAAGTATAATAATTTGGATCATGTCAGTTTTATCATATACACGAGACATATTCCAATAGCCCATTTCAAACATAATGTTGAAAGGTATAAAATAAATTAAAACAAATGACAGACAATAAACCGCGCAGTGTTTCACAGAATACCACAGACATAGGTAAAAAGGACCACAGTGTATGTCACGGGCGCTCCAATGACACGTGATGTTGCCGGTTCTCAACTCCCACACACACATACATCGACAGGGAAACTGTCAGACCAGGACGGCTGTCACAATAACTTATTCCAGTGCAAACAGAGGTCACATTTCTAGTATTACTGGTGACAATATCACGGAATAAATCATTACGTGAGACATCTAGGCAACACTTTTTAGCCTCTTAACGTTTTTGAGTCCATTTTCAATGATTCCTTAGAATTTTTAAGCCAATTCATATTACACTATTTCCATTCCATTTATGCAAAAAATGAGTAACAAGCACATGAAGAATGAAATCTCAGGGTTACAATGGAATGTTACGGCTCACCCCGAACGGGTCTGTAAGCTGTTTTCGCGCTTTCTCCATGCGCGAAGGCCCAGTGATTAAGTTTGGGGGCCACCTCGTCAGGGGTCTTTCCCCGGATCGTCTTCTAATCTAAATTCACAGAGCGACGAAGATGACGTTCGGTCCTCGTGCGAGCAAGCCGGGGACAGGGTCAAGCACAGCGAGCGGGGGAGCGTGTCAGTCCCACTGCTCTGCGGCCCAAGCATCCCGCAAAACACCTCGCATTCTAAACGGCAAATCCCTTCCCGAAAACACCTTGAAGCTGTCACTGCTCATTAAACAATGACAGCTTACTCAGAATCCTTTGTTTGTTTGAGACTCCTCCCACCACAGCCTGGTAGTTTTACAAGTGGAATTTGTGGATTTTTTATAGATACTGGAGATGTTGGAATCCGGAGGAGTCAGCTTAGGTCCTAAATCCGCTTCCTGCTGCTGGAGACTTCTGCTGGAGAAGGTTGGGGAGGTGGGAAACGGGCCCGGATGTGTGCGGTCGGCCCTGGACCGCCACCAAGTGCTTGGCGGGAGCCAGGCCGCAGCTGGGGAGGACCAAGTGCAGGTCCTGATGTCCTAACTCCTGAGAATGTGCACAGGCCCCTCCTCACACTCTCCCAAGGGGCCCTCAGCACAGAGCCTCCTCCAGGCCCTTCAGGAACCCATGGTGGGACCTGCTACCCCAGGAGACCACAGCCCTTGGCCCACGGACACGACTGGAGGGGAAAGCAGAGGTGCAGGCTGTCTGCACGGCTGCCTCCCCAGGGAGGGGACACCCAGGAGCAATTCAGAGTCCTCCTCATGACCTCCGGAGACACCAGGAGGTCGGCCTCACGAGTCTCCACCTCACGGAAGAGACCGCGACAGCCAGCTTCGGCGCCAGCCAGGGCTCCGACCGAGAGCGGCCACGCCAGCGGTGGGGCCTAGGGCATTTTCTGTAGCTGCGCACACATGGTGAAGGAGAGAATCCAACGTGAATCTTTCCATCCCTCGCACAGTGCCCAGCACGCAAATGAGAGCTCGAGGGAGAGCAGCTGTTGTCACTGCCACTGTTACCACGATGCCTGAGACATCAGTAGCTTCCCAGAGGCCTGCTGGGCCACACGCCCGAGCGTTCTGCCTTCGTCAGGACCAGTGGCTGAGCTGCGAGCACGTCTGAGAACGTCGCGGCTCCGGGGGCCCGTCCAAGTTTGTGTGGGCGTCCTCCGCGCCCCTCTCCCCACATGAACCGCTGGCCAGCGGGCTCCGACCGCGCGAACACACGCCGAGGGTCGAGCCCCTTACCAGAGACGTTTGCCTCCACACCGCCATCCGTCCCAACTGCCTATCGTGACAGCCCATCGCTCACTCGCTGTAACCCAAGAGTGTCACCGTGTCACCCCCAGCCTCTCTAATCCAGTCCATTCCAACGGGAGTCTTAACGGAATGACACAGAACTTAGTTTGACTCCGAGCCACATGTCACGCGTTCAGGCCCTCTCACACGTCCGCAAGGTGACAGCGTTCCAAGGGAACCACGGCACAGCCCCGAGGAAGCAGGATCAGCAGAGGCCGGGAGCGCCCAGAGTCACCCCAGGACTTGCTCCAGGCGGCTCAGTCTCCCCCAAGTTTGACAAAGGTATTTCAAGATTACAGAATAGTTCTGACGAGAAACATTAAGAAAACATTTACGTTTACAGAGCAGTGGAAAAGCCCCCTCCGGAAAAAGCCAATTTACAAGGAGATCTCTTACTCCCTAATTCACACAGGTTACAGTCCAAGCCCAGACGAGACAATACCTTAGAAAGGAAAATCTTATCATAACATGTGCTGAACTCTGCGACAGAGAAGACACGATGACACCGGATGGACACACACCAAGGCAGCGATGATGTCCCCCTGTGCCCCCATCGTAGTCACTCGAAACCACAGCCTTTACGGTGACGCCGGCCACAGAAACCAAAGCAGGTCTGGTGCTACACTGTCTGTCGCCTTGCCGTCGGAGGGGGCCTTGTGCACCTCGCTTGTTCTACTCCAAGAACATGCGGAGAGAAATCCAGCCCCACAGGGGGGACCCGTGTGCCAAATCTGACTGTCAGAGAAAACTCCGACCGGATTTTCTGTTCGTGGATTAGGAAAGTTATTATTTTTATTTTTTTGAAATGCCATCAAACAGACTTAGTTAAATGACAGACTTAGTAACATGTATGAAAAACGAAAGAAATTAAATGGGACCTACAGGTGCATTTATTATCTAACAAACCAAACTTCAGAATAACTGGCGTGAGAAGGAAAGCGATAAACTGGAAAAAAGTCGCCATAATAAAAATCTTAAGACTGTCTAAATCACTCTTAGAAATTTCATAGGGAGAAAAAAGCCTATTCCATGCTTCGATAATCTGTATAAGAGAAATGTCGACAATACGCTAGCGTAGACATTAAAACAGCTAACGTGGAGTACCTCAGCTACTTCTAAGAACGTCGTCATAAAGTTTTATTAATGGCATCTAAAATATAAATATGTAGAGAGAAACTGCCAGAAAAATGAACACGTAGAAGAAAACACATCCTTTGCCAGAAGTAACGAGAAAATCAGAACAAAACGCTTCCGTCTCCAAAAGGTCGGTTTGCTCACCCTCTGACTTTCATAATTTTTTTTAAAATCATGGAAAACGAGTCTGTTTTATATATGACTGTTCAACAAAGGCCTTTCACCCACTCGCTATGAGCCGTTAGTTTCAAAAGAAAGGAAAAGGTCCAGGTGGGTTTTGAGGTTTGCAAGTGACGTTCATGGGAATGAGGCCACAGCGAAACACCGCAGCGGTGTCACCGAGCACTTACGATGAGTTCGGAATCGCGTCCCATGGAAATGACGGTTCGGTTCACTGTCCGCAGAAGCTTCTCCATGATTATCTGGACGTGCCTCTGAGTCGGCCCCTGGAGAAGGACACGCCAGTGAAAACCGACACCCATGACGGTCACTAACATGCCAGCCCCGGTGGCTGTCACTGAACCCATTTACCCTTAAGGAGTCAACCGATGCGAAGCCTCAGCGAGATGAAAAATGGTCCCTGTCACAGGCAAACGCCTTCACAAGGAAAAGTCAAGCCGTTTTGTTAATTATAGTCCATTAATGATCATTCATTATATAACCATAGTAATTTAATCTAAGCAAATCTCAAACATAAAAGCTAATCTGTTTAAACAATATGTTTATGACCCCTGATTAGCCTGCCAACGGGTTTTCTAGACACGTGGCCATCTCCACGTGGAGGGCAGGCAGATCCCCACCACGGTAACTTGGGGAAGAAGCACGTGGAATAGCAAGTTTACACATCATTTTAGCAAATGCTCTGAAATTCACAGTGCTCTTCTATGTCGTGGGGATAGGATGCCTGATTCTGCTTCGTAAGCTTTTTTTTATCTTCATGAACCTCGAATCTGCTCAAAGTGCTCTGCAGGTACATTCACGCAAGACCCGGCAGGCACCACCTGCTCAGTTGGGTTTGGCCACATGCCCCTTTACTCCCAACCTTTTCTCCAGTTAAAACAGGGAAAGCCCTGGCCTGGGACCACTGGAGGCTGTTCTTTGGGTGAAGGCTCCCAAAGGCTTTCGAAGGCAATGCCACTGTTAGAGCAGGTGTGGCCATCACCACTGCGAACTCACTGAAGGTGCCCTCCTCAAGGGCATGATCTGGGCTCAGAGAATGAGCCAGGACCGAGAGGAAGGGGCAGGTCGGTGTGGGACTGTGCTCACCGGAGGTGTCTGGCGGTCATGTGGGAGAGAGGCTAAGACCCAGCTCTGCTGGCGTGAACATCCGGGCCAGTCTGTCCAGTGCTCACGAAAGAGACGGCCAAGGCCCTATACGCCTTTCCAGAGACCCCTGGGGAGCCAATGACTCCACATGTGAACAAATGTATATGGTGGCTACGCTAGGGGTGCGGAAGCACAGAGGGAGACTTTCCCACGTGCGCTTGCACTAACTTTTGATTAAGAAAAAGAGTCAGCGGGAAAAGCATACAGTGTAGAAATGCAAAAGGCAATGCCATTAAAAAAAAAAAAGAAAAACTAGCTAATAAAGAGCGGAAAGAAATTACCCATGGAGAGCAAAACCAGGGGAAAGAGGCAGAAAGTTGTTCTTCCCAAAACTCTCAGAAGCACCACTGACAAAAAAATGTGTACATACTCCTTAATAAAACAAGAACTGAAAGAAAAATATAAGTAATTAGCCTCTGTTTGTTTATTTCCAATTTTTAACATCAAAGCCTTTGTCTGACCTTAAGGATCAAAATCTAAGTCTTTTATATTTAGCTGCAAGGCATTTAGCTGAGAAGTCACAGGATATAGAGTTAAAAATATTTTCTTATGGGGAAGAATAAACATAATGTAATTAGCGCACCTTATACATAAATCAAGATAATTTGAGGGTGCAATTCTACAGAGAGAAATAGAGAGGCTAGCCCTTAAACTGAAGGCCATCTCCCTTTAAGGGAATCAGATGTGCCTTTGGACCTCGAGGCTACGGCTGACGTGAATTACACGACGCCACCTCCCCTGGGGACCTCATAGGCAGCTGGAGCAAGCGGGGCCACTACTCACCACGTCCTTCCTGTACAGCACCTCCAGGATGTCGCTGAGCAGCTGGCAGCAGGCCTCCAGGTCCTCCTGTCTCTCCAGATGGTACTTGAGCTGATCCGTCACCATAGGAAGCAAGATCTCTCTGCAATCTGCAGGGACACCGGGGTGCCAGTTAGCGGGAGACCCACCAAGTGGCAACTCGTGCTTGCTAGAAGCTTGTCTTCCTAGCATGTTACATTGTTCTCAAGCGCATTACATTCACCGTCTGCCAGCTGACATGTGGAGAGGGTCAGGTTACTTGACTATGAAGAAGTCGCTTGTGTTGCTATGTAGGTAATTTACGCACAAACTCGCATGTGCATGACTCTATCTGTGCATCTCCGTGTAAACGCACAATTCACGGGCATGTGGAGGCCTCCCCTTATCCACGATTTCGCCTTCTGCGGCTTCAGTTACCCACACTCAACTATGGCCCCAAAATAGTAAATGGAAAACTCCAGAAATAAAAAAATCCCTTCGTTTTAAACTGCGGGTTCTTCTGAGTAGCGTGATGAAATCTTGCACTGGGCTGCTCTGTCCCCACTGGGACGTGAGTCACCCATCTGTCCAGTGCGCCCATGCCAGACATACAGTACGATGAGCTGCTGCGAGGGAGCGGGCCCCACCCGCGTAACTTATTAGGTACATCATCATATTATCATTAGTCGCCATTCATCTCTTACTGTGCCTGACTTATACGTTAACCGCAGGCGTGTACGCACGGGAAAAGGGAGCACACACAGCGTTTGGCACTGTCCACAGTTTCGGGCATCCACTGGGGGACCTGGAACGCATCTGCCTTGGATAAGGGGGGGGCGACTGTGCATCGACATAAACACGCATGTCGCACAGTGTGCACACAGATACAAACACATGCTGGGGTCAAACCTAATTCTGTGTACCTACGAATGAGGTGATTTGCAACTTTGGAGGAAACGCTTCCCGCAGAAACAGTTTGAGCTGCGGCTCCTCACTCAGTCCCAGGAGAACCAGAGCACCGTGTGCCTCTACGCCCAGCTGCCACTGCCCCAAGCTCCGCCAGCCCCTCGCTTCTCCTCTTGGTCTTTGCTCACCCAGGGACAGCTGTCTGCTGGGACCATCCGCAGAGGGCTGAGAGCTCACGCTCCAAAGTGACACTGTCTGACCTCGAATTCTGCCGGATTCCCGGCAGGACCATCGGGGCACCTCCCTGAGCCTTGGTGCCCTCATCTCTAATGTGGGTGCGATGGCAGTGGCCACTCGCGGGTATGAGGCACAAGGCACTACAAGAGTAATTGGAAGGTCTGGGTCTGGCACAGGTTAGATGATCAGGGCAGTGGACTCGCTCTCATGATGTGACACATATGCTAGTGACGAGCCACAGCCTCTCTCTGGCCTCCCAGACCCCTGAGCTAATGCACAGGCATGTGAAGGAGATCGGGGTGGGAGTGAGCAGTGACCTGGGAGGTGAGAGTCAGGGAGGCCTCCTTCAGGAAGCGGGGCCTTCACCCGCTAGCAGGAAGAACAGCGATTTGCCATGTGGGGCGCACACTGGGGAAGACAATCCAGGAAAAGGACCCCCCTACACATAAAGCCAGAAAGGCTACACCAAATGATGCATTCAGTGAAGTACGTCGCCGGCTCGGAAGGGTGGGGAGCCGAAGGGCACATGGGTGGCTGGATTCACGACCGTGATGGGCGAGGTGAAAGGGGGTGGGGAACTGGAACCTTCTGGTGGAGGAGACGTGATCCGAACAAGGCTACAGACCCTCTGTGACGCTGCCCAGGCGGGTGAGGGGACGGGCCGCATGGCGCTGGTCAAGTGGCCACTGCAATGGCTCAAGCAAGAAATAATAAAGACCTGAGCTCCCGCTGCCGTGGTGGGTTTGAAAGACGAGGCCTCGAAAAAGGCGAGCTGGAGGCAGGCTGACCCCACTGCCAGGTGATCGACTGCAGGTGAGGATGTGGGATCAAGCACGGCTGGCATCCTGGTGACGAGTGTGTCCTCTGAGGAGCCACATGGCATGCCACCCAAGGAGAAGAAACTGTGAAAGTGTGCTTAAGGCAGAAGGAAATTACTAGGGTTTGCTTTTGGACAGCTGAGCTGCCTGTTGGACACCCGAGGGACACCACTGGGCAGGCAGACGGAGAGAGGGTCCTACGAAGGTTTCCGGCTTAGAAAGAGGCTGCAAGGTCAACAGCCTCCAGGCGGCAACGACGACTATGGGAGGGGAGGGTGCACGGCGAGGAGGAGGGCCTGGCAGAGCGTCAGGATGTCACGTGCATCACGAAGACGGAACGAGGAGGGGTGCGGACGGGGCTCGCATGGCTGACGTCACACAAGCCGAGAGGAATCAGGTGGCCAACACAGCCACGTGTGGCAGCAAGAATGCGTGGACTGGAACAGCCCTGCCAGGTGGCACTGTGGCCCCCCTCCCAAGGCCGGGAAGCATGGCCATGACTACGGGACACGGGGGTAAGTCAAAGCCGAAGGACGTTTGGGTCTTCTTGTTTTTCGGACAGGAGCAGAGAAACGGAAGTTCAGAAAATTCAAGAACAAGGAAACAGACACGAGTGAGAGTAGAGATGAAATGCGACTGCCAGTCGTCTCGTCCAGCCGGGAAGTCCCACTGCAGCGCGGCGTCGCCCGCCCCCGGCGTGAAGTGCCCATCACAGCCCCGCCCTGCACCGTGAACGCCCCGGCCACCGCCCTTCCTCCAAAATGCAGAGCACGACAGAGATGGCAGCAGAGCTCGGAAACATTAAACGTGCCCGGCTGGCTTCTAAGATTTTACATTGTAGGACTTACAACATTAATGAGACGTAAAAGCATGTTTTGTATTAATGTTTCCTGACATTTTTTAATATAAGAAAAAAAAAACGAGCATGCAACATTAGAATGGTTTCTGTAGATAAGCGGTGACCCAGTTAGAAGACTTTGCCAAAGACCGCAGGGTGACAAAGGCCCGGGGGCGAGGCAGGAGCGGGTGCAGACGGGGCAAGCAAGGAGGCAGAGTCAGCACAGGCCCTCTGCTCCACTGTCCTCCCGGGGGCCTGCGTGTAGGAGGCTCGGAATTTTTTGAACCCTATTCTGATGCATTCCCTGGGAAAGGACTGATAACAACTCCATTCATTCAGAGTTCTGTCCAACGGGTGTACGAACCCACCTGACTTCCTATTACAGCCATTGGTGCTCAGGCAGAAGTCACATCTGGGCACAGGCCAGCCTTGCTGGCCATCGTGGCAGGGACCTGCAGGGGTCAGGGCGCCAGAGCACGGCATAGGGAAAAGGCGCCGTCCTGCGGGGACCAGGATGGTCCCTCCAAGTCGACGCTCCTGGACGTCAAGGGGCCCTCGCGAGGCCCCCTCGAGTTCTCACCCAGCGCTTCCTGTGATGCCACTGGACGAACTCAGGCCCCCTGGGAGAGCACCTCGGGCTCATGAGGAAAGCGCTCTCAAGAGCCGGATGTGCTGACGGTGCAGGAGTGTGCACAGGTTTGGAGAAGTGCCCAAGGACAGGAAACTGACCTCAGGGTGGCAGTGAATCCAGACTGAAATGCATCTGTCCCAAATGTGGACCCAGGGAACACGTGGACTCCACTGACATCCCCAAGCCCCGTGCCTCTCCCACGAAACCCCGATGCTCACAAACCACAGTCACCCTGACCTGCGCCCTCGACCACAGCGCAGTCGCCCCTGTCCACCTCGAAGTCACCCCTAGCACTGCCACCGTTCAGGAGAGAACACCGAATTTTCAAGGCATCTCAGAGAGAGAAGTTAGAGCCACAAAGGCCTGAGCAGGTAAAAAAAAGATCTGGACAACACGACCGAAGAAAACGTGGCTACAGAAGCTGAGTGAGGCTGTTGCAAAGAAGCTCAGGGACCCGCCCCGCAGAGGCAGGCCTCGGGGGCTGGCCAGCCAGGTGGGGGGCGGTGTGTCCACGAACAGTCCTAGAAAATCAGAGGAACTCAGTTCCAGACTCGAAGATGGCAGAAATGGCCCATCAGGCTCCGGGATTTGGACCACCTGGCCAATATCCATCCCTTTCCGCCCCATTTCTCGGTCACGCTGGACAGGCCGTCATGGGCGTCACTGTTCTCAGAGCTAATGGAGCGTGCTGGTCTCATTTGTCAGAACTACTCCCAGGGGAAGGAAAGGGATGGACGCCCTGTCCCTCTCTGGCTGCCAACCGTCGCTGGCTGCCTGGTGGGGATGCTCGCCATGCCCCCAGCCCAGGCTCAGCTGTTTGTTACCCAGCCTCTCATGATAACGAACAACACGAATTTTGGGGACCTCAATGCCATTCTGTCATGTTTAGAGAATTCATCCTCTTTGCCCCTTGAGAATGTAAAAACCCACGTTTCGATTCTGCAGACAGACCAGTGAACACAACCTGGACACTTTCTGAATCCCCCCGACTGGTGGCTGGTCAAGGTCAAGCACAGGAGTGGGGACCAGCACACCTCACACAGAGGATGGAACGGGATGACCCTGCTGAAGGCCTTTGTGAAGCAGTCCAGGGTACAGGACTCACACCTCCCAGCCCCGAGACAGAGCTCCGGCCCCTGACCACACACGCAGCACAGGACAAGGTGCTCACCGGAGGGGGCGCCAGATTCCCAGGCTTTTGTAAAGGTAGCACTGACCACATCAGGCATCTCATGCAGGTCCCCAAGTACAGAGGCACAGGCACAGCAGCACCCTTCAGAAAATGCCCCAGGACCCCAAAGAAGAAAAGTGTCGAGCCAGAGTCCTTTAGAGGGGCAGGGACGGGCAGGCTGGACCCAGCAGAGCTCGCCGATCGACCTAGTACAGATAGGCCTCGGGTGCCCAGCCCTCAGCCCCGTGAATGACCGGTCCCGGTCCCCAGACCAGTGCTGGGGTGCGATCTCCCTGAGAGCAGAGGTCTCATTCTCATCAGTGGGGGTACACCTGCATGTAAAGCAAGACCCGATGAAGGGGTGGGTGTGTGCGCAGTGTGCACGATCACGATGGAGTAAGGCTAGAAAAGTAGCTGCAACGGTCAATGATGGAGTGTAGGTGCCGCTGGGCACGGTCATGATGGAGTGTGTGTGCATGTGTGCCGCGTGCACGGTCACGATGGAGTGTGTGTGTGTGCGTGTGCCACGTGCACGGTCACGATGGAGTGTGTGTGCGTGTGCCGTGTGCACAGTCACGGTGGAGGAGCTCGCTGTCCCCGGCGGGATGGCCGCGGCACGCTGACGTTGTCCACACTCATTGTTCGTCTGGAACGCGCAGCGCCCTGCTCAGCGGTGAGGACGGCCGTGAAGTCCGGAGCAGCCCGCCCGTCCCTGGGAAACACGAGGACGACAGCACGCTAACGAGGTCTCTCCCACCTTCCTGGTGACCCAGTTTCACCGGACGGCGTCCGAGCTGATCCAGACGGTGGTGTGCGAGAGCGCGTGCACACACGTGTGTGAGGGAGCCAGCATCCCTTTGGGCTCCTCTGCGATGAAGGAGCCCGGCATCGACTAACAGCACCTGTGGGGACAGTGGCTCTGCTCCCCCGCCTGCCCTGGCCGCTCCACCGCCCTCCGGCAAGCGGGACTAATGCAAGCTGCCCGAACCCTCCGGCTCCAGGGCTGTCTCTGTTTGCATTTCGTCCACTTCGGTTTTTAAATAATACTAAAGTCCCTCAAACTTCATCAGAGGTCAAGATAAAAAATCCAATGCTTAGAAGAACGTACACCGCACACACACTCAACAGACATACACACTCACACACACCACATACACTCATACACACCACACTCAAATGTCACACACAGGCCCGTCACACACGCACGCGCATGCGTGCGTGCACACATCTGCACTGAACTACTTTAAAGCATGAGAGGCTGTCCCTGGCGGGAGAGGAGGAGGAGTCTCCTGTCATATGATGACGCCCCAACTCCATGACCTGAATGTCCTTCCCGTCCCTCCCCATGAACAGAATGTCATTTCTCTATGACAAGATGTATCAACAATCCCTTTAGGCACAAAACAGATGGCCTGGGAAGCTGACAATCGAAAACAAAAACAAAAACGAACCTTTATAGAATAAACTGCCCACAGACAACCATCTGGAAAACAGCTGCAACAAACACTTGGTCAGAAGTCCAGGAACCGGGGTCGCTCTGGGAGAACTGGGGACAGGGCTTTGACCGCATGAGGGTCCGGTGTGCCCACACGAAGAAGGACATGATCGAGTCCGGCCCGCTCTTGCACTGCTCCGGACCTTGGGCAAGCTACTCAGACTCTCCAAGCAAGAGCTCTCATGTCCCTCATCTGCAAAATGAGGGGGCTGCTGTCCACCTCTCAGGGGCACAGTGAGAAGGAAGTGGCAAAAGACGTGTATTTGGCAAAGAGCAAGCATCCAATAAATGGTGACTTTCATGAACGATCTTAGAAGTATTATTATACAAAGTTGGCCTTTCCAACTAACAGTGCACAAAGAAAGCTGATGCCTTACAGCTATGTCATCCACCGTGGTGGCCAGTGGGCACTTAAAACACAGCAAGCACCACTGAGGAATGAAATGTTGAATTTTACTTAATTTTAGGTAACTTAACTTAAATGGTAAGAATGATACTTGATTCAGTTATTGGAAACAACTGTTTTGAACACCTTGGGTATGTAAATTTACCTTTCAATGGTGAATAATTTTATTAAATGTTTACTGAATACAGATCAAGTCTCTATGATAAAAAAAATTAGCATCCAGATTGAGATGTGCTGTATATGTAAAACACTGAATTTCGGAGAGACTCAGTGTGAAAAAAAGAATATGAAATACGTCATTAGGGATTTTTAGATTGAAGTCAACCTTGAAATGGTATTTTAGATAAAATATTATTAAAATTAATTTCACCAGTTTTATTATTTTTTAAAAACGCGGACACTAGAACATTTTAAACTGCATTATGTGGGGTCGCGTTCTACTTCTGTTGGAAAGCACGGTCATAGAGTAGGCTAGAAGCAGATGTTAAAACCCCGTGGGCAAGCTCTCATTTTAATGATCTGGAGGTGGCCACCGGAAGCAGAATCAAGGCCACGACTATGTCCTATCAGACCTCCCATCCCATGTATGTGGCTTCAGGACTCACCGTTGCCCACTAGCTCCGAGTGGAGGCATAAACACGACCTACAAGGAAGACAGAACTAGCTAGAACATTTGTCCTGGCTGTCCCTGATATGTACAAAGAGGAAGGCAGTTGGCCCCACTAAGCAGCCAGGAAGGGCAGGTAGCCAGGCGAGCCCACACTCCACGCAAAACCGACCGTGGGGATTAGAGGTCTTACAGCACAGCAGCCATCCTCCTCCTCCTACCCACCCAGTGTGATCCACTGTGATTACAAACAGCACTAAATCGACATCTGTTCGTCCTCAGCTGTGCGAGCTGAAGCCATGATGATTAATGCCCTGGTAATGGGCACGAAGTAAAAAATATTAATCTTTATAAAAGGTATTCAACAGGCATCATCAGCTTATAAATGTCCAAGCACAATATCCATCTATAACCCCATTACATAGCTCTCCAGTAAAGCAAGATGCAAATACGAGAATGAATTCATTCATATAAAATATTCATTTTATGAACACTGAGTAACGTGCTGCTTAATTTTTAGTTTGGTCACATTAAACAAATGATCCATAAAGTGCATTTAATAACCTTGAGTCTGTTATACAGAACTGAGGTCCAGAGCAATACTTTTAATGAGAATCAAACAGTAAAAGCCATATAAGAGCAGGGGGGAGGAGGGGAGGATGCACTTGCTGTTTATCTTTTACAGAAAATCATCTTATTTCTCAACCATCTAAGAAACACGTGCCCACATGACTCGATCTGTTCAAGTGACTTTTTCCCTCCACACAAATCTTCAAGCAACAGAAATGCAGAAAATGGAGCCAGCAACAGAAGGATCGTAGCAGTCGTGATCCTTGCACAGATGTGGGAACAGCAGCCAGAGCGAAGGGACACGCAGGGACTGTACCACGAAGCAACTGATGCCTGACCCCGAGGCCAGAGCACCTCAGGGCAACTGGCCCACGCATGTGCACGTGGGCATAAACACGGACGATTCCAGCACCTTTATATGTCCAACGCAAATTAAATTTTTCCAAGAATCATCTTAACGTAACAAGTTGCCATCGTTGGCAGTATTAGGAGAACAAATTCACGTGGAGTAACCCTCGGTGTACTGTTTTTCCTTTCTGAACTCGTTTCTTTGTCTGTGAAATGAAGTAAATACATCTGCCCTGCCCATTCCTATCGACCGGCAGCATCTCTGTGAGTGTCCTGCTCAGGAGATATTAGGCGCCACTAGACTGAGTGCTTTATTATCTTTACTTTATTATCCTGATCAGCGATAATAAAGTAATCTGCATTTCAGCTTTGAGGTACCCAGTGTCCTGGCATTTTAATTGAGAGGGTGACAAAGCAGTTAGAAGCATCTTGGGAATTGGAAGGAGTAACATGGCAGGATGGGGAAAAGGAACTGGGCAGCGATACATCCTCCAGATGAAGCCACTGGGCCTAGTAGCAAGTGTGTCACCTTTTGGAAGAAGAGAGAAGAGCAATAGCTATTTTATATTCTTTAGTTTGCAGAACTATAAAAGTGGGGGTTAAACATCCCTTAGTATTGTAATCATAAATAGTGTGTCAGAAGAAAAAGATAAAAAAAGAACCAAGGGAGAAAAATCACAAATGAGTTCCATATACATAAGCAAATGAAAAAATTAGAAAGACTCAAGTGAAATGCAGGGAAAGATTGGGAAGGAAGTACTGGGAAGGCCAGAGACCTATTCTCCAGGCGGGTTCACGTGCATCAAGGAGATGGCCTGGTAAGTTCAGAAAGAATTCTACAGGTCTGTCCGTCTTTGGGCAGAATCTTACCACGTGGACAAAGAGAAAACGGGAAAATAAACAGGGCTGTGAAGTGACATGCATTCTTTAAACTAGGAAAGTAAAGGTCATCAAGAACATGACTCTTAGTCAGTGTGGTCTGGCACACACTTCTCTCCTGGCTGCCCCAACAATGAAATGTGTACGATTAAAACAATGTCAATAACATAGGGTCCGGCACGCTCCGACTTGGGGGAAGGTCAGTGCCCTTGGGAAGTGGTCAATGCAGCAGAGCGAGAACTGGATCTTGAAGGAGAACCTGACCTAAAGCTTTCCCCAATGCCCCAGGCAAGTTGCTGACAGGTGACAGATCATGCAGGTGCACAGCTAAGCTCGTGAGGCCTGGAAGGGATCATGAACTGGGGAGCCACAGGGGCTTGCTATCCTGGTGCTGCATCAGCCCGACCAGATGCAACACGGCGTCTTCTAAGACGGCTCTCCTTACTGCCAGCATCGAGCAACAGGGACAGGAGCCTACTCAGACGTGGCTGCAGAACGGAGCCAGCAGATGACGATAAAGTTTAGACCAAGTACATCCTGAGGAACTGTTCGCACCAATTTGATTACGGACAAGAGCGTCCCAGGAGAAGAGAGAAGCCATGAAAATTCCATGAGCGTATGAACACAAAACTGTATGCTTTATTTATGTTCATTTTACTCATGCGTTATTCATATATTTGTATTTTATCTTGCTCCATATGGTATGTGAAGCGAATTCAGTTTTCAGAATGCACTGCTCATATGATGGGTGCGAAACGGCTTACAAGGGGGTGATGGATCTGTTACGAGACAACGCGTTAATCAGCACCGCGCCGTGGACAGCTCCCGCCAGAAATGGTGCTTGCGGACCAGAATTTGATCCTTACTTAGCTCCTGGGCCTTTTTCTGTAAATTAAGAGAATTGCACTTTCCCCGTTATACATTTTTTTTTAAGTTGATGGCTCTGAAGCCTCTCAGAACAATTAAACTTGCTAACCAACAGTCCTGAGCACATGGTAGCTGCTCAGCAAACGATGATGGAATTGAAATGGATCATTAAGAAACTGCAATGGAGTTCACCTTCCTAAACTCCATAAAACATTTCTAAACGTCTGCATTGTAACAAATGGTCTTTTCAAACACACATATAATGAAAGATACACAGTGATATATAGGATGAGTGATGAAAAATGTACAGTACTTTCCAGATAAAGACTAAAATGTTCTCAAGGCAGGAAAAAATGGAAGAGGAGAAAAGGATGTTCGCAGTCCGCCGCTATTTGAAACCATCCGTCTTTGGGGTTCACAGCTGGTAACGTTCATTAGCAGTCATCAGCACGACCATCTATCGAAAGTATTTCAGAGTGATATACGAGCGGTACCTTAAGTGACTATGGCACACGATGGTCCCAACCCGTTTTTTTTTTCTCTACGACATCCATCAAATTAACGAAACTACTACGGAGTAGCTACAGGATTAGGATTCCTTTCAATCACGAGAAATCTCTCCATTTTCCACAGTGGAGAACCTGAAGAGATTTTATTTTGATATGTTTATGGATCAAAGCATTAAGATCTACTTGATTATAGGTCTGTATCAAACCCACGGCTTTTCTTTCTACACTTTAAAGCACAAGAATTTGATTAATAGGGTAATTTGTAGAGATATAAATTTTCTATCTTGGATCTAATTATAATGAAAATAGCCTAGAAATCGGACTTCAATATTTCCTAATAGCCAGTCCCAACAGGTAACCGGGCCTTTGCCCCCTGATTTCAAAGGGCTGCTGTAACTAATGTCTCCACCAGTCACCATTAGAAAGGAAAGCTTCACTCTGCTCCGTAACCGTTCACCTTGAAAATAAGAATGAGAAAAATAATTTAAGCTCTCTCAACCAACATTTTTCAGATGGCCTGTACTGTTCGAAAAAGGAATACAAATGAAGTTTGATGAGGCCGAGGAGCACTATGTAAAAGGAGCTTGTGTGGGCCTCAGGGATGGCCGGGGAACGAGGAGTGGCGCACATCCTTTTCCTACTCGCTGCTGGACTCCCACAATCCGAGGGGGAAAAAATACATAAAACAAAGAAAGAGGTGCCAACGAATAGAGAGCCTACAGCAAAGGGATCAACCCAGAGTACTAAACAACCGTCAAAGCCATAAATGCACGTTCTTCCACTAAATCTTCAGATCTTTACTCTTCACCCTTCACACTACGCTTCCCACACAAACGTCAGGCACAACGAGTACTAGGTAGAAAGCGCCACAGAAAATCTGTCCACTGCTTTGGTCACTTTCCACATGGGGATAGGAGTAGACCTTGAAAGGCAAAGAAATGATCCCACATTGACGGGGATGACCCTTCCAATGGCCTCGGGTTGGCACCGCAACGGAAAAGGCCTGCGTGGTTACAGGTAGGTGTTCCACGGGGTCCTTCGCCTGGACGCGAAGGCTTCCTGCCAGTGGGGCCACAGCTCCCGACTAACCTCAAAGATGAGGCTCCCTCCGATTGACTCCATTCATTTCAATTTCTACATTAACGGAAAACATTTTGTGGGCATAAATCCTAAACCTTGGTGTCCTAGTGTTTAATTTAATTATATTGAAACTCTTCATTGCTATAATAGGATTTAGGCTTTAATTTGTACAGCTTTTGTCAGATATCTGGGCAACATAATGATCACGTGGGAATAAAGCTACAATGCACAAATTATGAAGCTCTGACCTTTCTGTCACTTTGTGCTTGCTTCCACAATCTGCTCGCTCCACATCACAGGTTACATGCAACAGTCATCTTTTTGTGAATCACATAATCTACTTAACCAGCTTTCAAGCAGTCAAGTCGCATCTCGAGACCACGCTTGGGAGCCCTCAGTGCCCATTTGCTGGCTCTCGCGCACGGCATGCTAACAAGTCGCAGGCCTCTCACCTCAGCTCCAGAGCAGAAGCAGGGACTTCGAGGTGCATCCCAGACACCAGCATGGGAACTGCCCCTCTGTGCACACGCTCCCATCTGAAACAATGCTGTGATGGCTGGGATTTGGTTCAAAATCTCTGTGGGAGGAGCATACCGATAAAATCGAGACCGACCTTGACCTGAAATCCCTGAAGCCCAGTGTGACTTCTCAAAGCAGCAACAAGAAATGAGCAGTGGGAGGAGACAGCTCGGTGAAAAACTCCCTTTTCCTTTGGATGAGCGTGGAGGCCGTGGAGACCAAGCAGGAGTTGCGAGGTCCTGATTCAGCAGGAGCATCACAACTGGTACACCTTTGAACAGACAGTGGCAATGGTGGTGGCCATGGCGTCTACAGAGATGGGGGCCAGACAAACACAACCTTATTTGCCAAAACACACATCTGTTGTAGCCCAACGAACTCGGCTGGATGCATGATCAGGTCCCATGTCCTTTAGAAGGACAGAAGAGGAACAAAAGGGGAAAGGAGGATGGAACCGGGACCCGAACCTGGCAGAGGAAGCTCTTCGGCAGATGAGCAATTCCAGATGCAACACTCGCTGCCAGCCTTGCGGCACAGACCGGCTTTCCATTCCCACTGAAATGAGACTGAAACTATGAGAGGCAGGAGCAAAGATACTGGGGATAGATTCAAAGGAATGTTCTAGAGCAAAGCAAAGCGAGTCTCTTCCATGAGTGAGGCGACATACACGCTGATGAGCAAACCCCTGCCCTGGGGATGCACAGGGCTGGCCTCTGATCTCTATCCACAAGAGAACTAACTGACTATGGGCTGGCACGTTCAGTGGCTTGTGCAGCGAAACCCAGTTATAGCGAATTCTAAAAATCTGGACACACGAAGAGTGAACTTGGTTCCAATGGGAACAGGAAACAGGCCATAGACAGCTACATCTTTTACAAATTAACAAGAAATGGAACAAAGCAAGAAAATTGTCGCCATCGTATCTCATCAGAAAATGGTTTGGCTTTAAATATTTATCCTGAATGTGTCGAATAATATTTTGCAAAAGTAATGACATCTTTATACGAACGGACCAACCAGAAGTTTTCCACTGATCAGTCTTCCCTGACTAGTAGGTAAGATGGCTGTTGGCTGCTTTAAAGAGACAGGGAGCCTGCAGATGAGAAAACTCAAGGCCATCTTTGCTATCCTTACCCAGAGAGATTCTGAAGACCCACAGCCTGTAAGTGAAGCCATTCTCCCACTGAGCAATGTGTCCCGGAACACTTCCGGGCAGCCAGTAAGAGGGTGGACGCACACTGGGCTCTCGGTTATGGCTCAGACAACTTCAACTGATTGGGCAATTCTGGAGCTGCTTGTAAGACATGGAGCTTCAGGCTAATTTCGGCTCATTCGGCCCACGATCATTTGAGATTCATGTATGTTATACAATCTCATTTATTATGTTGGCCACAACTTGCTATTAAGATACAACATATTCCAAAATATTATGTATCCTAACAAATCCATATTATGCAAAGCTATTGCTTAATAACAAGCTATAAATGCTTAATAAAAGCTATAAATATTTTCTTTGCACGCTACATACTTCCAAAATAGGATTTGAAGCAGTCTGTGATAAAAAGACATCAAACAAGAATGGAAACAGAAACGGGCCACGGGAAAGAGGAAAAGAAACACAATCACCAAACACCTAGACTGACATAATTACCGAAAACATAATAAGCTCCCCTCAAAGTTTCCTACTAGCTAAAGAAACACAGTTAGGTTTCAATAGAAGGAAATATTTCCTTGCAATACATCCTTAAAAGAACTTCCATTTAAATATTTTTAAATGAAGCTTATATGTCTTAGGTTCTTATTCAAAGAGAGCTAAATAATACGTGGAACGAAGTTTTGCAATAGAAATTTAAAATACATGTAAATATGTCTTCAAGAAAGTCTTCCCTGTATCAATAGTCATTAAGAGTTGAGTATAATAAGTCTATGGCCAATTGTTATTTACTGACAATTGTGAACTCAGTGGAGGTTGGGATGGTGATGGTGATGATGGTGATGGTGGTGATGCTCTGGTGGTGAGGGTGGTGGTGGTGGTGGTGGTGGTGGTGGTGTGGTGGTGATGGTGGTGTGATGGTGATAGCCGGTGGTGATGGTGGTAGTAGTGATGACGGTGGTGATGTGGTAGTGATGGTGGTGATGACAGTAGTGATGGCGGTGTGGTGAGGTGGTGATGGTGATGGTGGTGATGATGGTGGTGATAGCGGTGTGGTGGTGATAGGTGGTGGTGGTGGTGGTGGTGGTGGGTGGGTGGGTGTGTGTGGGTGGGGGTGTGTGTGTGTGTTTGTGTGTGTGTGTCCATATCAGGTTGCATGGCTGGAAGAAGGAATATCAGTAACCTACCTAGTAAGACCCAGATATAAAACTTTCAGGAGATTTTACTTGACCTGGTATAAAGTTTGGTCCATGTGGAAGGAAACAATGAAGCAGGGGCCCCACCCATCACCTCCTTCATCATGCCTTCCTTGAGCCACATCGTGACCCCAAGCTTTAGTAGACACCTAGAGAACAAGCAATTCAAGATTGAGTCTTCCAATGAGAGCCTGCAATACGGACACTTGGGATTAATGGTTTCAAGAAGATGCGTGTGCTTTGAGTCCCAAACAGTGGTGACAGAATTGGCTTCTTTTACGTAAGTGGGAAGTGAATGGATGGCCCAGAGAGAGGTCTGCGTGGAGGGGCTGCGGAGAGCAACCCTTTTCTCGGTGTGATGTTTTTTTTTCTCCAGAGGAACACCCAGATAAAGTCTTACCATTTTCTCTTAACATGAGCCTGAGCTATAGACTCCAGTGCATTGTATAAAGTTAAGTCGAGAAATAAGATTAAAACGAATAGGCAAACACAGGGTTCCGCGGCCCGGAAGGTACAAAGGACTAAGCCAGACACAGGCTGAGTTCCCAGTCTAGCCGGCGACAGCAGGACATCCCGGGCACGGGCTGCTCCAGTCCTGACACGGCACGATGCATGGGGACGAAGGGCAGTGAGGGGGATAGCCAGACGTCTGGACACGAACGGCTTAGAGTAAACCCATGCTCCTCAGTCAGGACGGCACTCAACAGTTCTCACATTTGCCTCCAGTAAATGAGGCAGGTTATGAAACTATGCCAAGGTTTCAAGCTT
The DNA here is from genome assembly GCF_902729225.1 of Pteropus medius. Lineage (NCBI taxonomy): Eukaryota > Metazoa > Chordata > Mammalia > Chiroptera > Pteropodidae > Pteropus > Pteropus medius. Next base: position 3,657,165 of record NW_024349802.1, read on the forward strand.
TCAATAAAACTGCTTGACAAGTGTAAAATATTAATCCAATCTGCCCAAAAAGAAAGGAAATGATTAATAAAAAGTGTGGAGATAATGCGAGGAAATATAAGGTGTTTTTCGGGGTAAATGAGTTGAGAAATCATTACAATTCTTATTACTTTGAGCCGGGTTGAAGAAATCCTGTCAAAGAATGCAAAATTCAGGTGAAAGCAGAAGCATTACATCTAAACTTAACGAAAACTTGAAATCTTTCTTCGCAATCATCTCAACAGAAGCAAGTGGTTACCTCCCGAGGACAGAGGACCGCGCATTGTGAAGAGGACAATGCGCTCTGATTGGCTGAGGGCCGCGCATTGTAAAGAGGACAATGCGCGCTGATTGGCTGAGGGCTCTGGGGTACATCGAAGATGCACGCCAGGAGCTTCTGCCTTCACTCTGCGATGATCTATGCCCATGCTGCATAACTATTACCGTCTCTCGTAAGGGCTAAATCTTCCCGTGTTGTAATGCAGCGTTTTTAATTGGTTGCGACCTCCACTTCTTTCGGCAAGGAGGAGAGAAGGGGCAAGGTCTACAGACAATGAATAATGTGACAATTTAATGATTCCCGGGGTCCCACTCACCATGCTGTGTGAAGAGGTCACTGTGAATGATTTCGATCAAGCAATACAGCTTCTGAATGGTCAGCAAACCCGTGGGGACATTTAGGATGAAATCGGTAAACATCTTGCTATGAGGAAAAACACAATGGAAAGCATTTAGGGATATACAGCAAAACGGTCCACAGTGTTACCAGACAGTATGGAGTCGCAAGGTCATTAAGTGTCATCGAGTGCCACCAAAAGATCAGGTAATATCCATTCTACAACGTAGGCCAAAATCTTATCCGAAAAACAATACTTTAAAATGCTATTTTTTACTTCATGCCCATTAAAATGGCCATAAAGTAAAACGCAGACAATATCAAATGTTAGCTGTGACGTAAAGAAGTGGAACTCCGATACCAGGCCGGTGGGAACGTAAGATGGGGTAGCCACTTTGGAACACTGGCATTTCCTCAAAATGTAATACAGCTGCCATATGACCTGGCATTTCCACTCCCAGGTAAGTACCTGAGAGAAACGAAAGCATGTGTCCACACAAAACCGTATTTAGGACACTTAAGAAGCGGGACCATCCCAGATGTCCATCAGCTGCTGGGTGGGTAACGGAAAGGCAGCATATCCATGCAATCACCTATGAAAGGGGTCACACTCTCACTCACGCTATGACAGAGACGCACCTCGAGAACACTGCATGAAGTGAGAGAGTCACAACAGGCCACATGGCTATGATGCCATTTATGTGAAATGCCAAAAAAGGCAAACACACAGATCCGGAACATAGATCAGTGGCTGCCTAGGGCTGGGGTGGGAACGGGGGATGAGGGTGAATGCCCACAACGTATCACACTGGGGCGATAAAACTGAAACTCGATTATGGTGATGGTCTCGAGACTCCATAAAAATACTGAAAACTATTTCATGGAACATTCTAAAACTGGTGCACTTTATAGTGCATAAATTATATCTCCAGGGAGATTTTTTTAAAATTTATTTTTACAAATGGCCAATAACCTTATAAAACAGTATTAGAACAAGGGGTCTTGCTGGTAAACAAAGACATGTAAATTAAAATGACAAGACCCACTCATATTGGGGAGGTTCTATAAAATAGTAATTCCAAGTATTGACAAAATTTGGGAAGATGGAAATCAATAAACACTGGTAGAAGGCTGATCTGACCCTTTGAAGGGCAACTGGATGGTAGTTATAAAAACGTTTTAAGAAAATGCAAGACTTAGTAATTCCACTTATGTTTATACTAACTACATTACTAAGAGCAGAGAGTACAATTAAGTTACGAATATTTTATTCTAGCACATTTTATAATAACAAACAACAAGACACGACCCGCCAGGACAGCACAGTGGCCTGTTCTTTGCAATCGCAAAGCCTGAGCTGTCGGTGAAGCCCTGACAATTCACTTAACACAAAAGTGGGCCAGGACTAGATCCTAGTCATACCACTGCTGTGAAGATTAATCGAATGACACATTGAAAGCACTTCGTGTGAGGCCTGTTTTGCGTGGAGAAAGCACATACTCGATGTCCATATCTATTGTTGCTACTTAAATAAATGACGGGCCAGTGTAGGCTGGGACACTGTGGAAGCTATTAAACACCTGACGGAGAAGACTCCTTCACGGTGTGGGAAAACGAGACGGCTAAGGGGCAGGCGCTGACCGGGAAATAGCGAATGTGACACTGAACTTTTGAGGGGCGTGTGCGTGTGTCTGTGTACACGAAAGACAACTAGGATGACCCAGTAAAATGTTAAGTTATTCTCCTGCGATCTCTTCTGTTTCATCAAACGTAAATCAATTTTCTAAGAAGGAAAAAATACAAACATAATTTTCAACGTCTTCTTTTTTCATCGGTAGCCGAGGTGTCCAGGAGGACACCACAGCTAAGGAGCCAGGTGGCCGAGAGCAGCCCAGGCCGGCCCGGGGGAAGGGGGTCTGCTCTGTCACTGCACAGGATGGCGCCCCCTGCAACGGGCGAGGGGCTGAGCCCTGCACACAGCGAGGACAGGCCTTGCATGTGGCCGTGACCCCTACGTCCCTGATGTCCTGTTTCGCGTGTGCTGAACTGCACGGGTGGCACAGGGTGGGCTCAGGAGATGCGGGCAGGAGCCCGAGACGCCGCGCCTCCTCGCAGTGCCGAGGGCAGCAGGCGCCGCTGTTCTGGGCGCTGTGGGGAGCAACGCGGCGGGGTAGGCAGAGGGGGACTGCGGGGGCAGAACCGCTGCCGGGCAGCGCATGTGTGTTCCCCCTCTTCTCTCTCGGGGCCTGCGAGCTCTGACCGGTGCTGGCAGCTCCCAGCTGCAGAAAACACACGTGTCCGTGCGGGACGCTAAATCCCAGGGCACGAGCAGCCTGCGGTGGGCATGAAGCACGAGAAGGACAAGCATTTTACACCGCTTAACAGCCAGGGGACAGGTGGCCCTTCACTGACATTTAGGTGGGCTTTTTGGGCTGGTAAAAACGATGCCATCAGCGGCTCGTAATTTATTACGTCAAATGTTAAATCAAAAACGAAAACAAAAAGCAGACACGGACCGCGCTGGCGACGTCTGGGGTCGCGAGGCCTGCGCATCCACCTGCTCCACCTGCTCATGACAGCTCTTTTCAGAAGCAGCGACAGCCACACACGAAACAACGGAAACGGGCTTGGACGGCGAGGGCGGGAGCGCGGGAGGTACGAGGAAGGGTTCCGTCCCCAGCCTGGCTCCTGGGTCTGAACCCCCAACGGCCAGCTTCCCAAAGGGCTGTTTTGTTTTCAATATTAGAGGTCGGCTTTGACTCTTCTCGGAGGCTCACAGCCCCCTTCTCCCAGGAGCCCCCAAACCGCAGCTGTGGGCGTTGGGGGAAAGAGGAAGTGAGATGGGAATCTTAAAACTCCTGGGCTGGATTTGTAGGTGCTAAAAACAAAACCGAACCCCAACATCCACATCGTGATATTCGAGCCCCGAGGAATGCAAGATGCCAAGTTTGTACCGCACGCCCACTGGGCTATCAAGCATGGTCTAGAGAAAATACCATCACTGTGGGGTGGTGTCCGTTCCACATAAAGTCATAGTTAGCGGTGTCACGGGCACCACTGTGATCATGGAGGCCTGAGGCCCGACCTCTGACCACATGGGCAGAACTCCGAGCACCCCATAAACCAAACGCGCTGAGCGGGAGGCCGCGGAGGGACTGGAAGCCCGCGGGCCCCAGGCGCATCCTTACCTGAGCTCTTTGGGATCAAACACCAATTTCACATCGTTGACGATCGTCGGCAGGTATTTCAGAGCTGCCCCCTGCAAAGCAAGACCAAGAAGGATGCTGAGCCGAAGGCAGTTTAGAGAACACTCATATGAATCCAGAATTACCGTGAAGGGCCGCCGACGTACCAAGCAGAGAGATCACTTTGTAGATGGGAGGCTGATGGCTAAACACGATGAAAATAGAGCCCCCCCAACCCCTATGATCCACAAACAACGATGATTTGTTATATGATAATCCTGACCCATAATAACGGTAAAATTAACAGAAGCAACGCTGTTTGCCTGCTGACCAAATGCCCATACTGCGATAATCTTTTACGTGATGGCCTCCTTAACCTTAACGAAGCTGCAGCTGATGACGACTTGTGCCCTCAGGAGAATCCTCTACCAAAGGACTGCGGCTCTAATAGTCCACAATATTCAACAACTTATCTTTGCTCCATTCCAAAACTATTTTCCTGTATATCTGTGCATCCCTTAATTAGGAATCATTTTTTTCTTTAGTAATTTTATCTATTATATTGATATTATGTATGTTCTAGAAAACCCACACTCTAAAAAAATAGACGGATGGTGATAACAGTAGATCCTAATAGATGCTATGCGTTATGCTACTATCCTGGTATATTTTATCTCTAATGGCAACAGACCCACAGGGAGTTAGTTAGCTGTGTTGGAAGGCAAGGAAGGTGACAATGAAGATGTCAGTTACTTTCCCTGATCACACAGCTAGTACTAAACTGAGCTAGAACTAGAATTCAGTTCTCCCTGAACGAGCCCGATACAGTCTGAGCTCGGAAGCTAAGCAGGGTCGGGCCTGGTTAGTACTTGGATGGGAGACCACCTAGGAAGACCAGGTGCTGTTGTCATAAAAAAATAAAAAATAAGGGGTTGTAAGCTGACAAGGTCCTTGCAATCTGTGAGGTCAACCAAGGGTTGCCTCGCCTAAAAAAAAAAAAAAAAAAAGTCTGTGGGAAGCCAGGGTATGGCTATACCCTGCTGGGAACAGTTTCTGGATTTTAAGTGTTCTGACCACCACTGACCATACCCCCACCTGACTCTTAAGTGACTCCTTACACCAGGCTGAACTCCTCCTCCCTGAAAGAAAGGGAGGAAAGTAACATTCAAGCATTAAAGCTCAAAACCAAATTTAAAAGAGAATTGGACATCAATGGGAACACTGGAGATTCTGACACCTGCTATGTAAACAATCGTCAACACTGTTTTCCAAAAGCGAGTGGGCAGACGATACCCGGAACGCACATGGCCAGTTAACTGATTTGTAACAGAAAGCACAGGCTCCTCCTCTTCCTCCAACTAATGAAATCCATTCCATCCCTCACACTAAATGTGAAAGTTAACTTGAAATGAATCATAGATCTTAAATGTGAAACTTAAAAATATAAAACTTGTAGAAGATACTTGTGGCTTTGGGCTAAGCAAAGAATTCTTAGATATGGCACCAAACATATAATCTGCAAAAGGAAAAATTGATAAATTGTACTTTATCGAAACAAAGAACTTCTGCTGAGACAAAAGGAAATAGTTGCAAATCATATATCTGATAAAGACCTGTATCCAGCAGATACCGAGTACTCTTAAAAACTCCATCATAAGAAAACAATCTTTCCCCCAAAATAGGACAAAGATTTGAAAAGATACTTTTCCAAAGAAGATACATGGATGGTGAATAAGCACCTGAAAAGATGCCCACATCATTTGTCACCAGGGAAATGCAAACTAAAACCACGATAAGATATCGCGGATATCTATTAGAATGGCTACAGCAGAACGAAAAGCTGACAGTACCGCGTGCTGTTTGCAGATACTGCTGGTCCGGAGTCAAAGTTAGTCCATTAACTTGGAAAAACACTTGGCAGCTCTTATAGCGTTGGATGAGCCCTCTCCATATGGCCCGGCCACGGACCCCCTGAGCAGGGATCCAGGCGAGATGAACCCGGTTATGAATGTTTACAGCTGCTTTCTTGGCAACCGTTAAAAATTAGAAAGAAACTAAATGTCCATGAAAAGGTGAATCCATACAATGGAATGCCACTCAGCAATAAATTTTTTTTTTCATTTAAAAAAAAAAATCTATGTTACACACAACATGGATTAATCTTAAATGCACTCGGAGAAGTAAAGCAAGACAAACTCTAAAAGCTGATGATTCCATTTCTAGAACAGTCTGGAAAAGGCCAAACTACAGGGAGGGAGGACGCCTCGGCGGTTGACAGGGGAGAGGTGGGAGAGGTGGGAGAGGGTGGAGAGGTGGGAGAGGGGGAGAGGTGTGGGAGAGGTGGGAGAGGTGGGAGAGGTGGGAGAGGTGGGAGAGGGTGTGGGAGAGGCAGGGGAGAGGCGGGGAGAGGTGGGAGAGGTGGGAGAGGGCTCACCGCAGCGGGGGCTGGAGGGACACAGCCGGGAGACGGGACTCTTCTACAGGACCGTATGCAAACTACGCCTTAATTTTAAAAACGAGTAAGAATCTACTACCCGGCTACACAGACACAGAACACGCTTGAGGGAGAGTTGGGTCCGAGTCTCAACTGCAGTGACTAAGAGTTAAGTGGTCAGGTTCAGCCCCCTTCAAGTTTCCTAACCTGTAGGATATGAACATCATGCATGTGCCAGACATTTTTCTAGCCTGAGGCTCCACTGACAGAATAAATCTTCAGGACAAGCACGCGTGAAAGGGGGCTGGTACTGTCCCCTGCACAGATCACACAGCAGAGACACACACAGTGGGCGCCGCGGAACTGCTGACTTCCCTCGTCCACACGCTAACCCTGTCCTCTGATCTCGGCCGGGTCGTGAGACGCCGCCTCCCCGCTCTGAGATGCAACTCTCGAAAACAGCATTCAACAGAAACAATCACATTCCGGTTTCAAAAGTCTTCCTTCGACGACCTTGAGGTTGTTTGGAAAAGCTAAAAGATATTTATCGTGACATTTAATAATGAGCGTGAGCACAGCGGACTGCTTGTGCCCTGGAGTGTCTCGTTTGGTTTGTGACAGCCCAGAGTGAGGGAAGGTCACGTCGGCTTCGTGCATTTTATCCTGCACCCAACAAAGCGTCATCTGCCTGCAGCGGCGGGGTCAAGTCCACTTCGCAAGGACGAAGGTGACAGCGACAGACCAGGCAGGCCTCTGGGCTGCCTGGCCCACGTGCTGGCCAGGCTGGCCGAGCGTCAGGGCAGAGGCAGGGCTCCCAGGCGTCCCCGCGTCCCCATGTCCCTGCCTGATGTCAGGGCAGTGGCCACAGAGGGGCCTGTGCCCACAGTGATCACAAATGATAATTAAACAACTGTCACCCTGCCGAGGACCCCGGACACAGGAGAACCTGCGTGACTGCCACAGACGGAGCCGTGCATGAAATCGCTTCTAATTCTCAGAAGACATCGCTCCTCCTCGCTTTCCACCCACAGCAGGCGCCATCCTTAGCTCAGAGAGGCAGAGGGGCCCTTGTTGCTTAGCTCCGCAGACCCCCCACAAAGTGCCCTCCGTGGCGCCAGGGACCACATCCACCTTTGCCTATTTCTACGGTTATTTGTTGCGAATCTCAAGTGTTTGGGGTCCTGCTGGTGCACCCAGCAAAAGGCGTCTGCCCTCTCCACTTCCCCTATGGGGTGCATCGGCCTCCCTCAATCCAAGTCTCACCCGTGGAAGGAGCCGCTGCTCCAGGAGCTCCCTCAGGTGCAGAGGGCCCAACAGGTGAGGCAGGGAGGATGTGCGGTGGCCAGACAGCGCGGGAGAACCTCACCACAGAGAGACACTGCTCGATGGACATGCTGGGTACCGGGGGAGGGCGGGGAGCTGAGGCTGACATGGCCCACCGGCTGCCGTGCATGCATCCGAGGGTCCCACCAGGACCTGGGCACCTGGCCAGGCGGTCTGAGCCCAGTCCTCCCCAGCACTTCAGCATTTGAGATCAGTGGCTCTCATGGGTGGCTCTCCTTGGTCAACAGCGGTGGCTAACAGAGCCCGCCCAGGGCCGGTGGGAGAGTAGACGGAGCATGTGCAGGGGATGCTGGGGGTGGGGGGGCGGGGAGCTGTGGGAGATGTCGAAGAGACAGAGCTGCGTGTGGACTCTTCCTCCCTCCACGGCCCCGAGCCATGAGCCAGGTCACCTGTCACAACACCCCCCATGACGGGGCCTGGCCAGGAACTGAGAATAGCACAATACAGGACTTAAGGTGAAGTCACTGCTCTTAGCTTGGGTTATCTCTAGTTTTTTAAGTTATAATTGAACTTATTAAATCAATATTTGCTTTCTAAGAAAGTTATTTTTTCATAATTAACTTTAAGCCTACTTAAATTAACATAATGGCTGCTTAAGTCCCAGCTTGCTTTTCTTTGAACTTGATATATCTTTCATCTGTCCATCCCAGGATGGACAGGCCCAATGCTCAGCACATTTGGGCCTCGGGGCCGTCAACACGTGAGCACTGACGCGCTGAGAACACACGTGAGTCCCCATGCTCTCGGGCAAAGGCTGCAGGTAAAACTGGAACCACCTCCGAATGCATCAGGGTCCCCACCTCTGCGCCCCGACTGAAAGCCGGCAAGCCACAGAAGGTACCAGAAACAAATTTAGAGAGAACCGTGCCCAGTGGTCAAGCTACTTCTATTTACATTAAAAGACGAGCGAGTTGCTGAATGTCCCTTTTAGAACTGGCTTCACTGCTCAGCTCCCTGGGAATCAAGAACTCGGTACAGTCTACGGCCACGCCGCCCTGAACATGCCCGATCTCGGCCAATCTCGGCTGATCTCGGAAGCTAAGCCAGGTCGGGCCTGGTTCGTACTTGGATGGGAGACCACCTGGGAAGAGCAGGTGCTGTAGGCGTAAACAAACAAACAAACAAACAAACAACCCTCAGGACAGCCAGCAACCACAACATGAGGTCGGAACTAAATCAAAAGGAAGAGAAACGCACTAGAACCAAAGGTTTAGGTGAGAATAAAATGAAACGTAAAAAAGATTCAAAAACGGCAGAAAATGCTAAAAGGTTTCTAATGGCTGAAATAGCTCAGGTTAAAGAAATTAAATAAATTTTACACTCTTCTCTAAGTAGATTGACTTGTCATGCATCTCAGGAGAATGCCAACTTAATGAAAACTGTAAACCCAAACCAAAAATGCACTTTCTACCTAGTACTGGTTTCATGTTGTAAGTGTCTGTCTGGCTAAAAATATTACCACTGATGATGATTAACAGACACTATTTTAGGGTGAAGTTCAGGCTACATTATTCAGTATAATTATTTTAATTAAATCCATTAGCATATCTTTATATAAGATTACAAGAGCTACTGGTGATACAAAATAAGTTTTTCTTGAATAATGTATGAAGCAATTATTAATTTACATATTTCTCGAGAAAAACGCATATTAAAATGATTCCATTTGAAGTTCTGAGCTAAAATATATATGGCCCACAAATTCTCCTTTCAGACTTAAGTGCTGCATCTTTGGAAGATCTGGGGCATAGCCAAACGGCCTCAGAAGCAGCAGGACATTCCGCTGCAGGAAAACGCGGCAAGGCCAGCTTGACCAACAGGTGCCACTGGACACGAGCTTGTGCCGCCCCTGGGGAAGGGATGGAACAGGGCAGATGGCCGGGCACGGTGGCTTCGCGTTGCTAAAGGATGGTTAACCACAGCGCCTCGGGAAGATTCGAGAATGTGCCACTCCGAGCCACACTGCTGCACGTATTGTAGGAGCCCGAAGCAAAAACAAGAGAAAGATGAAGGCGACAAAAGATGATGCTTCTGCTCCCGCTACCCTATCGAATAAAGCCTACCTGCTTGTGCCTTCGCTCTAAAAATACCTCTTCTCTTTGTAATCAAGCCTCTGTTAAGCAGATTCCGGTCTTTCAAGTAGCATTTCCCACTCCTATCGCCTATACTTTGGTTCATTCAATCACAAGTGATGATCCAGCAGCTGGAAGAAACCATTCCTGGGAGTGCTTGTATGTTGAAGTATCACAAAGTTCAAGCCAAAATATTAATAAAAAAAATACCAACTTATTACTGTTAAGATTTTTCAGTGGACCAAGCACAAGCTCCTATATTTAAAAATTGATTTGTTATGGCCAACCTATGAAAAGACGGTTGATGTCACTAACCATAGCTGCAAATCAAAACTATGAGATATCAATCGCCTCATACTCAATAAATTGGCTACTATAAAAAAAAAATAGAAAATAACAAGTGTTGGCAAAGACATAGAGAAATCAGAACTCTTTTATACACTGTCGATAGAATGTAAAGCGGTGCAGCCACTATGGAAAACAGCACAGAAGTTCCTCAGAAAGTTAAGAATAGAATCAGCGAATGATCCATCCAGCAATCCCACCGCTGGGGACCCACCCAGAAGAACTGAAAGCAGGGTCTCGAAGACCTAAGCGCACACCCATATTCACTGTGGCATCACGCACAGGAGCCCAGAGGCAGAAACAACTCAACAGTCCATCAATGGATGAACGGGAAAAAGAAATGTGGCATTTGTATACAATGGACTGTAAATCAGCCTTAAAGAAGAGAATCCTGGCATGCTGCTACGAGATGAACTTGGACGACAGGCGCAGTGAAATAAGCCAGTCACAAAGTGACAAGATATCCAAAGACATCAAACTCATGGAGACCATAAGTAGAACTGTGGTCACCTGCGGCTGGGGTCAGGAGGGGAATGGAAGTGTTTGTTTAATGGGAACGGAGTTTAGGATTTTCAATATGGAAAGTTCCAGAGGACTGTTTCACAACGGTGTGAATATAGTTATCATGGCTGAGCTGTACAATCAAAGCTTGTTTAGATAGAAAATGTTACCTTATGTGGCTTTGATCAAAATCGTAAACAAGTAGATAAATAATTTGTCATGCCTTCCTTGGAGAATATCAACAACGGGTAAAGGGGTCCCCAGCGTTTCTGAGGGGAGGCATGTTGTTTTCACTGTGCGGGACCACTTCGGGCACCGCCGGCTCCTGCCTATTAGATGTCAAGAATAACAGCACCCCCACATGCGCACAATACACACACGCATGAACAACATGCGCACAATACACACACGCATGAACAACACACACATGCATGGCACACACATGCACAACACACACAAAACACAATACCTATTTAACACACACAACACACGCATCACTTAATTAGAACACGAATCCACAACACATGCATGACACACATGCACCACACATGTGCACGGCACACACATGCACGACGCACACGCCACACAGCACACACCACTCTTACACACACACATGACATGAACACACTCCACACACCATGACACACACAAATACACACACAACACACACACAACACATAAATACTAACACATACACAACACACACAACACACCATCTACACAACACACATGCACAACAGACACACAACACACATCCATTGTCAATACAAGCACAATGCAATATACAACACATGAATGCACACACATGGACATGCATTACGCATTTTACACAAGGACATGAACACAACACACACAACACACGACACACATGCATGCATAACGCGACACCCATGACACATGCATGGAGCATGCGCACGCGCAGACATTACATACAGCATATGACACACGCACATCACATGCACACACACAACACACACATAACATACCACGGCCACACACCCAACACACGCACGCACACAGACACACACAGATGCACAACACACACGCACGCACATACACAGGCACTGTCATAATCGGACGTGCCCCTGACATTCCCAAACAGCTCTGAGTTAGACAACACCTTTTCTTCCCACGTGTGCGAAGAAATGGGACCACCCACTGAAGCCCTCGGCCCTTGGGTCAGCCTGGCCGGACCTGGGCCACTGGGGCGCTCTGGCCACACGTAGTCACGCCATACGATGACCGGTTCCTTTACCCCTGTGTGTGTAACCACGGGCTCAGGTGTGCCCTGCCCTGGTCCCGCCCCTCCTCTCGTTGGGAAGATGCACTATCGGACCCGTTTCATCCTGGGTCCCCACAGCGGGTCACACAAGAGGCCAGAAGGCAGTCCGGTCAAGGATGGAATAAACTAAGAGACAACGAATGGTCAGAGCGAAGCTGCCATGACCCAGGGAGTGACAGGCGCCTGCAGACATGCGGCTGAGCAGCGAGACCTTGTGGCAACACGTACGAGGCCTGAGAAGCAAAGGGGGTGAACTAGCCCATCGTGGCACAGACAGGATAAACTCTCTCCTCTCCTTGGTAGCCACGGAGCTGTCCGCACCTCCTAGGATCCACGTGCCCGAGTTAAGTCGTGCTAAATGGAAGTAAGCCCGCTCCCCCGGCAAGCACAAACCCGAACTCCGCGGCCGAACCTGGCTTTCCCTTCGCACGAGCCCCGCAGCGCAGCCGGAAGGCTCGAGGCAGGGGGCCACCCTGTGACCAGGCCTTCGCAGCCTCCAGGTGGCAAAACCCGGTTACCTCTCTCAACAGCTTCCAGGAGGCAAAGCGTGACTTCCAAATGATGGCAATGTTGTAAAAAAAAAAAATGCTCGAAGTTCAGAAGTCAACGGATAGGAAAATGGTCCCATTCAAAAGCATCTTAAGAGCGTGAACCACAGTGAGACAGTTTTGAAGACTGTGGTGGGAGGAGAGAACACGCCACACTTGTGTCTTGCACACTGCCACAAAGCAGAGCCTGGGGACAGAGACGGGTGGGAGGAGAGGCCTCTGCAGGGCCCGGAGGCAGGGAGCGGGAGGGACCCCCAGACCCTCCATCCGGCACATGCACGGCCTCTCTCCCTTCCCAGCCGCCGCCTGCTGCCCCCACGCTCTGGCCACCCCAACAACCCAAGGACAAGCCCTGCTGGACCCAGGCAAAGCCCCCCGCCCCCACACCCAGTGCATGCTGGCGGGGCTGCACCCCAGGCACACGCCCACCCACCGTGGCTGGGACTGCGCCATCCCCACAAACATGTCCGAAGTCCCCAGCCCCAGAACTTGCCCCCTCTGTGAACATCAGTCAACTTCTCTGGAAACGGTCTCTGCGGATGAAACCAATGAAAACGAGGTCGCAATAGATCAGGGTGGCCTTCGGTCCCCTGCCGGCATCTTTACGTGAAAAAGGAGAGGGGACTGCGCAGAGACACGGGTGGGGACGGATGCCGTGTGCAGACCGAGGTAGGGCAGGGGCATGAAGCGGCACGCCAGGACACGCCAGGACACGCCAGGACACGCCAGGAGCCAGCAGGAGCCGGAGAGGCGGAAAGGAGCTCCCTGCGACCTCCCTGCGAGCCTCCGCGGGGAGCGTGACCTGCCGGAGCCTGTGGGCCCAGCAGAGAGCGAGCTCCTGCTGCGGTGAGCTGTCCAGACTAGGTTCGTTTCCGTAAGGCAGCCCTGGGAACTGAGGCGCGCACACACGCGTGCACACACACATACGCGCACACGGGCACGCTCACGCACACCCAGTGCCCAGGCCAAAGGCGAGGATTCCTCCACGACCTGCAGTGAAGGACCAGGCCTGCTTGCACTTTCCATCCGTTTCCAACCAACAGCCTCGTAAGATCCAATGACGATGGTTTTCTAGTAAACCAAAAAGCTGCCTGGATGACACAGCAGCATCGAATAACCGCGTAAGTTTCTAAACACTCATTGTCAGTGCTTGTCCTGAAGTCACCCAGAGGGAAGCGGTAAGCGCCTGGGCGCAGGCAAGGACCCCGATCGCCTGCTCCGAGTGGCACGAAGATCAGGTCGCAGGCCCCGGGCTGAGGCTACGGAGAGGCCTGTGGGGCTGGGGGAGGCCTCGAGCAGGGATGAGAGAGGCAGGGCTGTGAGCCCAGCTTTCCAGGTGACACCTCCTCCCCACCAGCACACCCGCCCTCCCTCTCCCCCGGGGCACCAATACTGCTGCTGCGGTCACTCTGTGACCGATGGCCTGGCCAGCCCTGTCCAGCAGGACGTCCCGCATTGCTGCTCTGTCCCGCACAGGGGCCACTAGACACACGCGTCTTCTGAACACAGAGATACGGCTGGAGCAAGTGAGGACAGAGAACACTGTGACCTCAGGTGTCCCCTTCTCCTCCCTGGACCACCCGCCCCTCTCCTGCTCAGGGGACACGCGGCATGAGCCTATGGCTCCTAGAGTCTTAACTCAACGAAGACTCCGGATATCCGGAAACATAAAAGACAGCCCCACGTCCGTCCTACAGAAAAAGCTGTAATATAAAAGCGAGAGGGAGAGGAACCTTTCCAGACCGCCTCTCATGTGCCCTCAGGAACCCACATAAATAAAAATATGTCTGTTCTTCAATAAATCAGAGGGAGTTACCAGAGGACCAAGACCCGCCCCCCGCAACCGCCGCCCGCCCCAGTCTATAGCAAAGGGACTGAAGACACATTCGCAAAAGCCCACAGGGGAAGCAGCCCAAATGTCCATCACCGGATGAAAGGACACACACGACGAGGTGCAGCCACGCGACGGAATTCTAGTCCCCCACAAAGCGGAAATGCTGGCAGGTGGATGAACCTCAAAAACACGCTACGCGAAAGTAGCCAGGCAGGAAAAGGCACGTATTTTATGATGTCATTTAAACGACATATTCACAATAGGCAACTTCACAGAGATGGCGAATAGATCGGTGGGGGCCGGGGAGGGGGTCTTGGGCTGACTGCCATGAGAACGGGGCTCATTTTGGGGTGATGAAAGGGATTTGCAACTAGAGAATGGCACTACTGTTCACTTCGAAACAGTCAGAATGGTAAATTTTATGTTACATTTCACCACGAAAAATTAATTAGTTAGAAAAACGGTAAGAACGTTCTGCCCCTGGGGACGTCACTTCTAACAGATGCGGGACAGCTCGTTGCTGCCTGAGTCACTGTCCGTCCCTGGAGCCGGAAGACCGGTGACTGACCCACACCCTGGAAACAGCTGAGCGCCTCAACCCAGCTCCAAAATGAGGGGCGACATTAGCCTAATAAGGCCGCTGCCACCGCCTCCCTCGCTGGGATGGCCACCGCTCCCCAAAGCGTGCCACTACCAATGCCAAGGCCTTCATTAAGCAGGATGTGACACAATGTACCAAGGCAGAAATCCAAGGACACCAAGGAGGAGAGCCTCGCCAACGTCCCCTACACGTCGGGCATTGTCCCAAAATGCCACCACTACGCACGCTTTCATATTTTTCTGTAGTTGTGCCTTCAATCCGTGCCCCAGCAAACACTGACTATTCAGGCCAGAGGATTTAAAACATGAACCTCCAAATTAATAACTTTTAAAAAATGTACTCAGATGTACAATGGGGAGTTTTTATAAACGTTGCCAAACTAACGAAAAGCTTCGGGCTGGGTAATTAAAAATATTTCCGCAGGTCAGCCAGTCTCTTCTCTTCCCAAGGACAAGCTGGCCGGGGAGACTAATTATCACTGTCCCCCGACGCCAACACTGGGCAACTTCTCTCCTGGAGACCGGAGGCAAAGGCAGAAGCAGTCGTCCTGCTCCCGAGGGGGGCTCTCTTTCCTGGTATCTTAGATGTGGGTCAGAATCCTCGGTTACGCCGAGGTCCCCACAGGAGGAGGCAGGATGTCAGGGAGGAGGCGGAGGATGGCTGTGGGCAGAGGCGGAGGGGGCAGCGGGGGAGGGATCACTCCAGGGATGCGGGAACTGAGCCGAGAAGGGGCCCCAGGAAAGGGCCCCCAAACCAGAGAGGGAACAGGCGCAGGCACAGCAGCCCAGACAGTGAAACGGGCTGACCGAGGACACGGAGAAAACACTGGCAGTGCAGACCCAGGGCGGGCGAGGGACCCGGGCCGCGCTGAAGCCCAGGCCACCTCGGGGGACGCCCTCGCACCGGGCGGAGGACTCGGGCCGCGCTGAAGCCCAGGCCACCTCGGGGGACACCCTCGCACCGGGCGGAGGACTCGGGCCGCGCTGAAGCCCAGGCCACCTCGGGAAACGCCCTTGCACTGGCAGCAGCGAATCAGGTGACGCTAAGAAGTCGAAACTCGAGTTTAGGCAGCCCACCGAGTTTAGGCAGCCCACCGAGTTTTGCTGCCATAGTTTGCACAGTTTCTAGCGACGCTGTAACACCCACAGGTGGGGCGGCTTCCGGGAGCCTGAGGTCAGGTGGGGACGAGGCGCCCGCACACGGATGCGGGGCCAAAGATCAGCCCGCGGGGTCATCGTCCTGCTCCTCCTCCTTCATCCGTTAATAAAGAAGATGTTTTCTTCTACTTAATGACAATTTCACGGTTATGCATCGTTGGAACACGGCACCGAAGAAAAGAGCATCCCAGAGCGGGGAAAGCCCCGAATCTGCCAACGAGTTCGTTCTTTCAAAAGTCCCTCCCCGGCCCGGCCACGCAGCAACGCGCTCGCATCTGGACCGCACAGGGACCCCCGTGACCTGACCACCGGCACTGGCACTGGCACCTGCCCGGGTCCCTGGGAATGACCGCTGAGGACTAAAGCCCACGGGTGATGAAACCTCAGAATGCCAGGCCACTGAGGGCAGCGACACAGTCCCCGCTGCTGACGGCGCCCGCCACACCGTGCCCAGCACCTGGCCGCTGAGAACGGTCAACAGACACGTGTAGAGTGGACTGTGGAAGACCCTTACGTTGGGCGCTTTGCACTGGCCCCGGGGCTGCTGGAGAAGGAAGGGAACGACACCCAGAGCGTGCTGATCCCAAGTCAAAAGCCGAGACAGCGACACTGCCCCACGCGAAAGCTGCGGGTCAGCTCGTCCGGCTGCGTGGCCTGCGGGACGGCTCTGGGTTTCACGTCCTCGTCCTGTGACCGCGCACGGAGCAGGCACACAGCGGACGGGGCAGCTCCGTGGACAACGCCACGGCCTGATCAGGCCGGCCGGTCCCCGCAGGCCGCTCAGCCCGCTGTCTCCTCCACCCAGCTGTCTCTGCCACCCGCACTGGCTTTGCTCAGAGCCCACCTCAGAGCCCACCTCCTCTGGTGCCCAGGCCGCTCCTGACATGGGGCGCACTGTTCCCAGCCGGGTTCTTCCCCCTCCCCAGTCCTCCCGCACCCCGCCCCACCTCCCAGGGCCTCCTCGGCTGGGACGAGTCAGCGGCAGCCCCACAATGCTCCTCCACGGTGGGCAGGGAGCGTTCTTCCCAGGAGAACAGGGAGCGGGTGCTGTATCCCCTCAAAGCCCTTCAAAGCCTGGGCTGCTCCCTGCAGATTTGGCTGTCATGCCACTGCAGAGAACCCCGCTTCTGCTGAGCAGCCCTGGGGAGGTGTAGCCTCCAGAGGTCCCCGCGCTGGCTGCCTTCCCTAACACCCCCTGACTTTCCCATCCCTGAAGCCAGGCTCCGGCCACCTTTACTGCTCTCCAGACTCCTGAAGGTCATTGGCTGAGCTATGGCATCAAGGTGATTAGTCTGGGTGTTGCTGTTAAGGAAACCTGTAGGTGTGATTATGTTCTACAACCAGGTGACTTTATGCAGAGGGGATTATCCCTGAGGAGCTGGGTGGGCCTGACCCAATCAGTTGAAAGGTGTTAGGAACAGAAGCAGGACTGCCCTGAGGAAGAGAAAGGTCAGCCTGAGGAGCGCAGTGGCAGCTCCTGCCCGCAAGGCCAGGCCCCCCAGATTCCCAACTCCCCTAGGCAGCCCCACAGCCACGTAAAACAATTCACTGCAATCAACAAATATATACCCTCCTGGTTCCGTGCGCTAATGGATGCCTGCCTGACTGATACACCCGCCATGCACGCCAGCCCTGCGTGGGCTTACCTGGGCTTACCTGTGCCCAACCACATGGACCACACAAACTGGGGGACGGGGGGAGACTCGCCTGGCTCTGCAGCCTCCTCCCAGCCTCTGCCCCGCCCCAGCAGTACACTCAGGAAAGAACTGGGGGACAGTGGACGGGTGCTCAGCAGCTGCGTGCTGAGTTAGCATCAGGGGACACCAACAAATGCTGGGCTAACTCCCCAAGGCGTGAGCCCTCGCTCCACACGATCTGGTCGCTCACTCACTCACTCAGGAGTCTCGGTGGCTCTCAGGCCTGGATGCCTCTGAAGGGTGATGCGATTCAACACGAGGATCACAGAGAAAGCGACACGAAGTCATGTAAGCTGACTTCTCCCGAAACCTGGCTTCGAATTTGTTTTTCCAGATAACAGTAAAAAAACTAAAATGTACCTGTCATGTTTCCTTTCCTAGATTCAGTTCAAATAAATTCTGAGTTATCTGGAAAGCACCATGATTGTTCCTGTTTTCAGATTCAATAAGAGAAATGATAGATTAATTTCAACCAAAACAAGAGTTCACAGAAAGACATAAAACCAGGGAAATATCAAAAACCAGTGTCGAGATATCTACTGTGCACATAAACACGCATCAAGTGTACAGCTTTTAATAACCATGACGGGTATGTTCAACAGCTCCCGGGGCGGGGCATTCTCGTTTGCAACCTGGGAAAAATGGTATTTTGCTCCAAAAGAAGATAGAGAAAGAAGGTCACAGGAAACGACGGTGGCAATGAGTGAAAGGGACAGAAGCACCAACCTCCGGCTGATAGAAGGCTCGGCATGTGAAGACTCCAAGGTGCCTCTGAACCTACGACCAAGAATATCCTGAGGCGCTTGGTGGCCACTGGTCATCGGGTTAAAGAAAACTTGGAATGCGTTTTACAATTACACTTAGAATTGCCACCATCAAAAGAGAAACCTGCCGGCTTTGGCTCTGCCTCTGAAAAGCATGAGTTAGAGTGAACTGGAGAAAACTTCTAAATTAAATACAAAAGCAACCGCAAGGAAATAGTTCCATTTATTGGAACATGAAATGCCATGATCATCAGAGAAAATGAAATAATTCAGCTCCGGATCCTTGAAGATCTGGAATTTGACAATTTGACAAACACGATAGTGCATAAAAATAAAACTGTGAAAAAGAAAGCTAAGGATGAGGCTGCCCATCTATTTCCGAGATTTGTGTTTGTGACCAGAGTCATTTACCTCTTTAATGACCAGTTAATACCAAAATTATTTTGGTTCTACTTTAAATAGATGGCCCTAAACGATGTAAACGTCTAACTCTGGAACCCTACCCACGCCTCATCAGCATGACCACGCGAAAGCGTGGCTGGACCCTAGAGCCCAGGGAAGACGGCAGGAGGAGGGTACACAGGCGACACGACTGGGGAGCGCAGTGCGTAAACGCAGATTCCCTCGACACCTCGCACGCGAGCGGCCCTCACGCTCACCCCCGGTTACGCCGCCACTGGGCTCTGAAGAGAAGTCCAGGACATCCCAGGGACCCCCAGGGACCACGATTCATCCTCACAGCTTCAAGGCCTACCCCCAACTCAACATTCTCCCCAAGACAGGTCCAGGGAGCAGCCGTCCTCCCTCCGCCACCACCACCAGCACCGTGGACAGAGCCCAGCACGATTTTCTGGGACTCGGTCAACCTTAGGTTCAATGCTGTGAAACAAAGCCCTATCTTAGAGCATGCTCTAAATGCCCCATCTTAAAGGATGCTCTAAATGCCCCATCTTAAAGGATGCTCTAAACGCCGCATCTTAGAGGATGCTCTAAACGCTGCACAACATTTTAGCACGCCCTTGAGAAGCTGACGTTTCCTGTGCTGCCTGGGAAATCACGAGCCCGTCTCCCGAAAACTCGGCTCACCTGGGCAAGAGCAGCGTGAGTCTGGTCCACGCACAGCACGGACAAAACTTCCTCTCAGTGGACAGTGCTCAAAGCACAGCTGCAGAGTGTCTGTCCTTCCGCCCAAACCTGACCATATTTCTTGATGTTCTAGAGCCTTCTGGAGCACCATGGAGCCCACTACACCTCCTGCCCCATCCTCTCCCACCCACCCAGCTGTCTGGAACTATCTTTTGTCCCCTCGGGTGGCCCTGGATGTCAGACAGACCTTCATGTTCCCAATGAGGGAATTTCGCATTTTGGTCATTTCGAACACGTATACTCTTATGTACACAGATAAAAGGCACCGTCTCCTTAGAATAAATACTTCTCTGATCTGACGAGGCACTCCTATCTGACATCACAGTACACGAGTGTTCCCCGGAAATATGTGCCCGCTTTCACGCGTCATGAAATTTCGTCGTATTCACTTTTTACTTGCATCTCGACCATCGTCAGCAGCCACTTTTGGTCAACACTCCACGTGAACCTCAGTGTTTACGAAAGGGCACTTTTTATGTAAATTATTTCTCAAGCCAGGACCCCCTACTTATATAATATTAGCAGTTTTATTTTTTTTTAATTTATTATGTTAGGTACATATTCATGATCTTTCACGATCACTGAAACATAACCAATTATTCTACTTTTTCAGTGACCTTTAAAAGGTTTATTATGATGACACGCAACACGTGTTCTTGCCAGCAGGAAACTGCCAAATGTAGTTAATGTCTCTTTGCTCCTTTTTTTAACCAATTCTACCAGGTAATCATGGCAAACAGAGAGCAAGCGACACGTAAGGCTGACCAGTGTCAGAGCCAGTCAGGAGGGGACATGCACGGGGAGGGGGGGACAGAAGCCCAGAGCTCATTCTGGCTCTTCCCGCCCCTGCCAGCCAGCCACGGTCACTTCTGCATCTTCCACTCACGCCTCCGCCTGCCCCTCCGCTGCGAGCCGGACCCGGGCAGATCGCCACCAGGGCCAGCACCGGCACACGGCACCCGTGTGCTGGCAAAGACCTCGTCCTCGTGAGTGCCGTTAACCTTCACTGGCCCCAGCTGCCAGCCGCCTACGACAGCAAGCAGCAGCGTAGAGGACGCCGCGGGAAGCCTGAGGGCAAAGGCCGGGGCTCCTGATCCCCATCCTTGGGTTCCTCTGCCTTCCTGTGCAGAACCTCCACATGGGACAGTGTCACGGAGGGGGAGAAAGGATGGCTCGAGGGGGACAAACGTTCTAACCCCGACCTGCGACGTGACGCAGAGTATACACCCAGAAAACTCTTTGCATCGTACACTCAAAAGGACTGTGTTTACAAAATGTAAACCACACCTCAGTAAAAGTGACTCTGTGGAGAGTGGCTAAGGGACCGTGATTCCGTTTGTCCAAGGCAGCGAGGAAGAACTAAAGAGATGGCCTGAAATTCTGAACCGGGACACAGGCGTCTTCTCCCAGGCTTGGATTAGGGACAGGAAATCTATAGCTATTAAAGCTGAGGCCACTCGAGAGGTGACAAACAAGCGAGTTCCGTGTGACAGTAGAGACCTCCAGAAGAGATGAACGAGGACGAGGGAAGAGTGAAGGCAGGAAAGACAGGAGAACCAGGCTGGGCCCGTGGG
This sequence comes from Pteropus medius, assembly GCF_902729225.1. Lineage (NCBI taxonomy): Eukaryota > Metazoa > Chordata > Mammalia > Chiroptera > Pteropodidae > Pteropus > Pteropus medius. Next base: position 3,678,283 of record NW_024349802.1, read on the forward strand.
TGGGCTCTGGCGTAGGGAGCGCACCCTGGGGACACAGCCTCTCTCAGACTCGGGGACAGTGGACAGACACATCAAGCAGGAAGTCTCAAATGAGGAGAAATGCCCTGCACTGAGGACCCACGTGAGGGCGAATCAGTAAGCAAGGACTGTCACACGCACGGACCGCAGAGCTGCGGCCACTTCTCCCAGGAAGGTGAGTGTCTGCTGATAGCACCGGGCCTCACGAAACCACCCTAATAAAAGGAAATGTAAACAGACGGTTTTATAATTCTCTGAAAATAGTATTTATTTTGCCAAAATATAGCACCGTGGGTTCGGGCACATTTCAAATAGAGATGACAGATTCCATTCGAGAAGATGGCAAAACCTCACTCAGCTACGTTGGGGTCACGGCAGCTTGAGGGTGAGATCACGCCAGACGCCGAAGAGGTCACGGAAACAATTACGAGCTAATGAGTAGACGCCGGGAGGGCAAGCGAGGGGACGGGCCAACTACAGGCTGGCTGACTCTAGCCTCGCTCACGGCGAACGCAAGACCAAAGGTGTCCTTTTAAAAATATTAAATTATCGAGTAGGGAAGTCCAAAGTCAAACACGGAATAAATAAAACCGATCTTCAGTAGCTCAGCATTAGAGACAGGCGGGTAGAGACAGGCTCAGTGTCAACTGTGACGCACGACTCCAGTACCCAGTTAGGGGCGCCTCCCAGGAAGAACAGCCACCTACAGCTCTAGGAGGTGCCATGAGCCAAGGAAGCCAGGACAGCCTCAGAGGACCAGGACAGCACAAGCCCCCGTCCTCCCGACCACGTGACGTTTTCCACACGCAATGGAAGGCAGCTGCAGTGGAGAACACCTCGAGAGGGCTGGGTGTTAAATGGCCATCGGAACCCCAAAGCAAATATTAATGAAACCCCAGAGTGTGCGGGAGGGGGCCTGGGGGACAGATCAGTGAAAGTCCGAAGAATGACAAATTTCCAAATGATGAAATGCTATTACCTGCAAATTTTCGAAGGGAATTAACAAGCCCGCTTCGCATAATATTGTCGAGAACTCAGCATTTCTGAGCTGCAGGGGGACGTGGAGTTCCTCGCTTCCGGGCTCCTTAGGGGGCACGTGGGGGGAAAGGCTGAGGAGGACTCGTTACACGGTGGGACCTGAAAAGATCTTATGCTCCGAGGAAGTATGAGCCTGCCATCACGGACTCGATCCTGCTTACGACATGCACGTGTCTGCCAAAGCCTGATTCGCCGCACTCGAACAGGTGAATGGCGGCCGGCCACTGCAGTAATTGTCCCAAATTATGAATAAGTGTGTGCAAATGAGACTTTACTCCACTGAACTTAAAACAGTGTTGAAAAAAAATAAGCTGGGGAAAAGATATTAAATATCCCCCTACCGGTATACTAATTTGGGGAGCTACGATTAGTTTCAAATACAAAGACACATCATTTGTAAAAAGACTGACTACTGCATTCCAGCCGTCTTTCTTTTAAAAATCTGTCTCTGTGCACACGTAAAAGAGATCACTCCCCGATGTGAGCAAACGACAGTGTTTTGTCCTTTTCAGCCCACACAACGTTTTCACTGTTTGTTTTGAATAAGTGACCGTTTCGTTTTTTAAAAAGAGGATCACAGAGTCTAAATGCAGAGGGAAAAAATAAAATAAAACACAGAGGGAGCCTCAGAACACAGCCTACGCCCTTTCCGTCACTGCACAGACAGGAACAAGAAAATTCAAAGCACTCAAAAGTTTCTTTGTGAAAGCCAGAACTACAGAGGCTCAGGTCCAGACAGAGGCTGCAGGAAACAAGCGTGCGTGGCCGGATGGGGCTGCGGGCTGCCGAGGCGGGCATCTCTCAACGCGTGGCCCGCTGTGCACGGCACCTCCGTGCGTGTCACTGTACGTGAATTGCACCTCAATTTAAAATTCAGCTTTTGGATAACGAGATTTTAAACAAAAATTTTAAACGTAAGTAGATTAAATTCATCAAATAAAAGACAAAGGCTGTCAGATTAGGAAACACAATCACCAAACGCTGCTGACGACATGCTCTCCTCACATGAAGGAGGCAGGAAGGCCATTAGTACAAGGAGGACAGAGCCCGCTGCACACGCACCAGCCCACGGAGAGCGGGTGCAGCTGAGCCCGCGAGCCCCGACGTCACCCTCGCCCACGTCAGGGGACGCGATGCTGGAGAGGAGAGGGCGCGCCCAGCGTCACGTGTCCTAACCCAGCGAGGAGGAGGCCGGGCAGCGTGCGACGAGCTGGGGCGTCAAGTCGGAGAGCCCACAGGGCCTCTGAGGAGCTGCAAGACCCCGGAGGGGAAGGAGCCCAGGAGAGCCAGGATGCAGGGGACAGGGCCATCGTCATTCTACACAATGCCAGGTCACGTGACCGCCTCCACTGGAGATGGCTGCTGCCTGGGCAATGACCATTATTTTCTATGAATACCTTCCCTTTTATGTTTCATCACCTCTCAGGTTAGGACCCCTGAGTGAGGAACGGGTGTCAGCCCCACAAACCCCCCGTCAGCAGGGACGGCTGGCTGTGACCCCCGAGAAGGGGGTCCCAGTGAAGGACAGAATTCTGAAAGGGAACTTGCCAGATTCCAGGAAAACTTTTTTTAAATTAAAGACATATTTTACTTAAAAATGTAAATGAAAAAAGTCATCCCATGACAAAAATAAAAGCACTAATAATTTCGTGAGAAGAAATTTCTAAGAACTCGTGTAATTTTCATATTGAGAGACGCCATGGGGAAAGTCCGTTCCCCGCCGTTCCTTCCCTGGGGATCTTTTCTGAAAATGTAACTTTAGATTAAAAAATAAATCCATATGTCAATGCTCGGTGAGTCAATTCAGGATCTCTGTGTGATTATCAGAACACGTCCAGTGCGGTGTCTCCTCAGCTCTGAGGTCCCAGGGAGGGACCACAGCTGCTCCCACTGCTCCCGAGGC
>NW_024349802.1:3681727-3685698 GCF_902729225.1 Pteropus medius
AAAGTCCTAACCCTCATGAGAACATCCACGAAGATTTCGCCACCTGAGGCAAACCTGGGGAAGACTTAAGGCTCCTTTCCTGGGCCAACTGACCACACAGATGTTCCAGTGACCACGACTTTTTATCCAAGACCACTCGTCCTGGCCAGCCCCACAGTAGCCTCGGCCCCTGCTTCCTGTGCACAGATGCAGCGGCCAACCTGCATCCACGTGGTTCCACAAGGTGAGACCCCAGGCAAGAAGGTGGGAAGGGAAGTGCCGGTGTCACCGCACACGCTTTGTGCCCAAAGAGAAACAAGCAGGAGCAACCCCAGGAACGACGGAGGAAAAAGCAGAGCCTTGGAGGGGCCTGAGGAGGCCGGAGGGTGGACAGAGGGCCGAGAGGAGGCTGCGGCCAGGCCCAGAGTGGCCCGGGGCCAGGTGGGGCAGGCCGAGGGCAGGTCCACCCCCAAGGCCAGGACAGGACGAGGAAGGCTGGAAAGGACTGCGGGGAGTGGCGGGCAAGAAGGACAACCAGAGACCCGTGGAGTCACGGCCCGCGTGCCACCAGACGCCCCTCTCCACACCAACGGGAGGGACTCTGCCTTAGGCCTTGAATACCAAAGTTTCGGCTGAGGTTTCCACCGTGACTGTGACCCCCGCTTTCCGAGTCTTTGTTTTCCCTGAAGTATCTTTGCTAACCATTTCAGTTGACCTTCTCAGCATCACCTGATGTTGGGCAGCTCTCAAACTTATCAGCATCTCACTGGATACCGATGTGACCCAACCAGCAAGTCTCTCCGTGCCGATGAGGTGTTACCTGTGCATGTGGAAAGATGCTCACACGTCGTGTGAGAAATCGAAGCAGGGAACACACTGACCACGCGTTCGCCACTGGCTTATTTTAAAACACGTGTGTAATCCATTCATATGGGGACAAGGAATTCAGGAAAGATCATGACCAACGCTGACAGTAAGTAACGGCCAAGTGCTAGATTTATGAGTGTTATTTTATGGTACTTCATTTATTTTTTTTGTTACCTGTCTTTGAGAAGCAATCAAATAAAGAAATAAAAATTTCATTTAAAAATAATCTTCCTACCATTTTCGTTGGCTCAGGATTTCAGGATAAACAAAGTTTTAATAATGAATCACAAAGAACACTCAGCGCCCACGCAGCTCGCTGCCCCGGTGGCCGCCCTCTGGCGGCCGTAGGAAGGCGGGGACTAAAAAATGGGATGCGGGACGCTCACACACTGGACACTCTACCCAAGGGAGACGGTCCAGTAAAGGAACCCTCCAACCTCGAGCGGACCTACACCTGCTGGGACCGCGTTTCCCTCAGGTCCACGCGCGGAAGAATACGGCAGCTCAGAGAAGGAGGGGCGACCGGGCGAGGTGGTTGCCGGGGTAACGGGTGCGCGAAGCTACCCCTCTGAAGGACGCTGTGGAGGGACCCGCCAGGAGCTACCACATGACGAGGGGCCTGACAAATGGCAGCAGGCACAGTGTTTTTTCATCTTAATATAGATTGACGGTCACCTAATTTCTCAGACATAGCACCTCTGTATTTAATCTTGAGTGGTGACCATGCAAAATCTGTAATGTCACAGTGTGTATTTCTTGGAATTCTATGAAAACATCAGTTTTAAAAATTAATTGTACTTTCATTATGTTTTACCTAATCAGACGATGAGGACTGTTGTTCTTCCTTAACCATTAAATGAGAGAACAATTTATGCCAAAAAAGAAAAAGTGTCTCTCGGAATCAATCATTATATCTAAAGGTTACACAGGCAAAAATAAAATCTGCCTCGTTTTAATAAGATACGCCTTTCACGGTCTTTTATTTTTTTGTCCTTTACCTCTTCCCTAATTCAATGTACCATATTGAATGCACAGGATTTCCTCAGGGAAAAATAATTCTACCTGGATTATAGAAGTGTCACATTCACAGTTCACAAGCCTAATGCTGCTCAGCTTCTCATCAAAATTACACTGCCTGGCAGGATGCTAAATAAAGCCAGCATCACGGACGACGCACTATCTGACCTGGGCCTTCAGGGGAAACCAACGGGCTGAAGAACGGAGAATCGGAGCTAGCCCTGCTGCTCGGGGCCACTCTGTCCCCACATAAGTCCCCAAAACCACGCTGGACGTGACTTCCCTCATCCCCAGTTCCGAGAACCCCGACCGAGGGCTTCTGACTTCACGTAAAGCCCATAACTTCATCAACACCTACGCAAAGATAACTCATCCCATCATAGAGTTCCGCTAAACAGCGTGAATGAAACCTTGTAACTATCCGATACTAGCATGATGGTGATGACGACCTCTGAAGCTCATATGTGACGTGGTCCTTTTTCACACTGGCTCCAGCTGCAGCACCAGCTGATGTGTTTCTCAATAAGATTCCTCCCGGGCATACTGAAGGTCTGGTCCTCTCTCGGGCCTCGGCTTGGGCTGCTCGGCACGCGGGAAGGAATGCCACCCTAGGGGAATGTCTCAACGCCCCTTTCCGGCAGCCGGGCGGCCAACACGGGCAGGGAACAGCGGCGACGCCAGCTCACAAAGGCCCAGAGTGGCACTGGCGTCAGCCACAGGAACAGGTGCCGTCCTGCTCTGGCAGCCAGCCCTCCCTCTGCGCTGGGAAGTCTCTCCTCGCCTTTCCCCTACTCGAGTCTTCCTTCCATGGCCAGTCCCTCCTTTACGAGAAGAAGGTCGATGAGGGTTCTTTGTGAGGACTGTTTCAGCCTTGCAGAGAGAGAGAGACCATCGCTTGTCCTCTGGGATGACAAACAATGTGAAACGAGCCTCTGACTGCTGGCGGCCCTCCTTTCCCGCAAATGGATGGAAGAAACTGAGCCAAGACTGAAGGCAGCTTTTAACCCCTCGACACGGCCAAGCCACCTTATGCCTTGGGCTGCCCGGCTACATGAACCAACTCTTCTCCTTCTTCCTGAAGCTAATTCAAGTTGCTTTTCTGCAATTAGATTACCGTAGCTTTAGAGTGAGACCTGGCATCGAGCAGTGTCTATACCCTGACTTTGATCTGCTCCTACATTATGCTGACTATTCTGGGTCTTCTGCCTCTGAAGAGACTTCAGAATCAGCCTGTCCATATCCTCAAAGTAACTTGCTGGGATTTTGATTTAGAACAAGTTGGAAAGAACTGACATCTTAACAATATTTAGTCTTCTTATCCATAAACTGGAATATCCTTCCATGTATTTAGGTCTCATTAGAGTTTTATGCCATTTGCCATCAAATGAGACTTCAATCCACAGAAACACGAAATAGGAAAAGAACCTACAAAAACCTACAGCAAATGCATTTGTAAATATCGATCATTGCACAGGGAGCTGCACGCAACCCTCTGCAGACTTTGTACCTTCAGTTCGCTTGAGAAGACCCTGTTTAGAGCAGTCGGACTGTTTTAGGCCCTGTTTGAAATCCCCTCATCTCTCCCAGAACAAAATCTCTCTGAGGGGGCTCCCTGGGGCACCCGCAATTTTAAGATCCCAGAGAAAAGCCAGTGAATGTGGGACATAAATGGCCCCATCAGCGGCTCAGCTACTAAAACGCACAGACTGTACGTGATTAGGTTTTCTGCCCATCCCTTTGGAAAGCTTTTCCATTATTACTTTTAACAGACACCATGGCAGCATGGGGAGGATCACAAGAGATAACAGGCCTCGAAAGGCTCTGAGCAGGGGGAGAGACGCCCGCATATGAGGGATTAGGATTAGCTCATGCTCCACGATCCATCTGGACAAAAGCAGCTGATGAGGTCTCTCCAAACCACGCGGAAGTCTGGGTTCGGTATTTTGCTCCACATATGATGTAACCAAGTGTCCAGCAGTGGCTAACTCGACATCTGCACAAACACCAACAGCCAATTAGCCAGCAGTACCACCAGGCAGACACGGGACAGAAACAGGACACTGTCCAGAAAGAATAAGGAAATGAGAACCTGGTTCTAAAAAGCCGGT
>NW_024349802.1:3690596-3695034 GCF_902729225.1 Pteropus medius
AAAGAAATGGCCGGAGGCTACCCATGAAGAGGATATCCGAACCGTGCGACAAGCCGCTAACAAGGACATGCCAGCACCCCTGCCAGGGGCAGGGTTACTACAGAGGTTCCCAGGAGGAGAGATGGTTCAAGCTGGGTCTCAGGGGGACACCCACCTCAATGTCCACACATTCTGCGACCTTCAGCACTTACTAAGATGTCTCCATCACTCAGGCGCCTAAGCTGGAGACGGGCAATGCCTTCCTTCCTCCTCCTGGCCTCACGCATCGGGACCACCGCGGCCGCCTGTACCTCGCCCAGCACGCATCAGGACCTCTGTCTCATTATCGCCAGGGCTGCACCTCGTCCAGCACGCATCAGGACCTCTGTCTCATTATCGCCCTGGTCCTCAACCAGGGCGATTTGGTCCCACGCCCCCAACCAGCGTCTGGAGACATTTCTGATTGTCGCATTAGGGAGTGCGTCTAGTGGGGAGAGAGGCCAGGGACTGTGCTAAACACCCGACAGTGGGCAAGACGGCGCCCACCGCCAGGCACCCTCGGCCCCGACGTCAGCGGTGCCGAGAAGGGCTCTCTCGCTCCGGCCCCAGGCCTCTCACCTAACTCCATGACGGCCGTTCCCCCAAGTGCTTTCTCTCTCAGCCTCCCATGCATCCTGCAGACAACAGCCCAACGGCCCTTCGAAAAGCCTGACCGAGCGCTCCCCAGTGGCATCCACGCCCCCCCAAGCAGGCACACAGGGCTCGGCCCAGATCCGCCAGTCCGGCTCTGCCCACGCGTCCGCCTCACTGCCCGCCCCGCAAACCACAGCCACCGAGCTTCTCGTAGTTTCTTAAAAGCAACAGACACCCTCCCGTCTGCTGCCTCCAGCTGGAACCCTGCCCACCTCACACTCTCTGTATCTAACTCCTCCTGGAAACCTCCTTTGAACCCCAAACTATCCCCAACCCGCCGATCTCCGAATATACCCCGTGCGCACACCGGGGTGTGAGAAGTGCGGGTCTGCGGCCTCCCGTGTGCCCAGCTGACCTCGGGCCCTGGCTCAGGACCCACTGCCCCCAAGCCCTGTGCCAGCCACTGGCCCCCACAGCCTGTGACCTCCACAATGATGTCCACGCTAACTTTTATTGTGGGCTGAATCATATCCCAGAATAAGACATGTTCAAGTCCTGACCCTTGGCACCTACAAATGGGCTCTTACGTGGAAACAGGGCCTTTGAAGATGTCATCAAGTGACTCTGAGGTCACCTGGAGTAGAGTGGCCCCATATTCCACATGACCGCTGTCCTCATCAGAAGAGGGGAAGAGACACAAAGCCACAGACCCACAGGGAAAATACGGTGGAGACAGGGGTTCCCACAAGCCCAGGACCGCTGGCAAGCACCAGAAAGACACAGGACAGGTTCTTAGAGCGCAGTTACGAACCAAGTGCTGCGTCCCTCCAAATTTACACATTGAAACCTCACCCCCAACACGACAGCATTAGGAGTTGGGGCTCTGGGAGATGATTAGGGTTAGCTGGAGTCATGGGGGGCTCTCGTGCCCCAATAGGATCAGCACGCCTATCAGGATTGAGAGCTGCTTCCCATCTGTCCTCTGCCATGTGCGGGTGAAGCGAGGTGGCCACCTGCAAATGAGGAGAGGCGTCACCAGACCCCACCACGCTAATACCCTGACCTCGGGCGTCCGGGCTCCACAGCTGTGAGACGCACACCCATGAGCCACCAGTCTGAGGCGTTCTGTGACCGCTGCCCAGCTGGCCGTGACAAGCACCCAGGGGGAACTGTGAGAGAGGAACTTCTCTAAGATGGTACCGAGTGTGGGCCCGTTGTCGGGGCAGGCCCAGGCGGACGCCGCCCTTTCCAAGCGTGGCTTCCTCCCTCACTTCCTGAGGTCTGGGCCCTCTCTGTCCTCTATCGGGAGAAGATCCCCCAGGACCTGCCAACTGCTAATTCTCAGTCGACTGCAGCCATGCCCTTCACAGCCAGCTCCTCTGCGGCCGCCAGCCCTCAGCTGCCAGGTAACCTGGTCTGACAAGTCTCCCCCGACACCGACAATCTGACCTGGAGGTCGCCACCCAAACCCTCTCATCCCTGTCCACACGAAGCGGGAGAGGCCGGCAATCAAAGCCCTGACTGGTGTCGATGGCATTCTCGAAGCGACTGCTACAGCCAATGGCATCCCCCCAAACTTCGGAAAAAAAGGAAGGAAAACGAAGAAAATATCTTATTGCTTGTAAGAAGCACACCTGGCTCAAATGCTCCCCGTTTCCTTAAACTTCATGCTGAGCTACGATGGTCCCCACATCTCACTGGCCGTTTCCTTCAGGGCCCAGAAGATTCCAGGCTGAAGGAGCTGGGGCCGGCCGCCTGACTCGGCCACCGGTCCCATGCAACACTGCAGTCAAGTCATTCGATCCCACAAAGGGTAGAATGAGACGGATCACGGACCGAGCCAGAGTCACAGACCGAGATGGATCACGGACCGAGCCGGGGCCAGGCGGGAGGCCAAGGCCATGCAATCACAGTAAACGCAGCCGCCCGGGTGAGAGGTGACCCGGGGCCCAGCCCCAACGGGCCTGGTCACGACTTCCACAGGACGGCAGAGCACACGGGAACGTGGATGCCTCACGGCAAACCGACGGGCGAGGTCTCTGCCACAGAGAGGGGGTCAGCCCCCGAGGCTTACGAAAGCACTGTTTACGGAAAGGAAAACCAGACGCGATCTGAAGTGTCCTAAAACAGAAAACTGATTAAATAGCTATGATACAACCATGACGTAATACGTGACCTTGAAAAGCATGTCCTTGAAAAACGCTGAAGGACGTAGAAAAATATGTGTGGGAAGATTTAAGCTGGAAAAGTATGAGTGTGTGTATATATATATATATGTACACACACGCACACAAGTAAATATGTCTGTCTGTACGTAGTCATCGCGTATCTTCGTATCACTCAGGTGCACAGGATGACTAAGGAGAAAAAACATGCAATTATAAAGACAAAATGCTAACTGTGCAATCTACAGGAGGCGAGGTGATAAATGATTATTTTTCTTAATTAACGTTTTGGTGTTTTCGCTTTTCTAACGAGATCTCATATTACACGTAAAACTGAGGGTTAAGCACCCAGTCAATGCCGGCTTTAAGGAAATTGGGGCTTCACATCCTCATGGAGACAATGAAGGCAGCACACGCAGCGGCAACTTCACGCGAGGCCCGGGAGGTCGGGACGGAGCTGGGAGCAGCCAGGCCTGTCGATGAGGCCCTGCCCCGCTCAAAAGTTACCTGCGAAACCTCATTTCCTCATCTGCAAGGAAATCATATTATTTCTGATCCTTATTTTCACCATCCTTAACATATTCAGACAGTTTTTCCTGAGGACAAAAGAAAAATCTAATCTTACAAATTTGTGAGAGGCCATGTGGACCCCCAGATGATAGCTTAGAAATAGTCAAAAAGCAACAAAAGCTGATAAGGAAGAATTTTGGATGAGATATAAGGCAGCTGAGTATAATTCATTTAAAGTCGGGATATTACTTTTAAGGAAATGAAAGCTGTGGTTCTTGGTAGGCAAAACTCACCCAACAACTGCATTTGTTGGGATTACAATAGAGTTTATTTCCACCACAGTTTCTTCTGGTGCAGACAAGACAGAAAAGGCATCACAGACGGTTAGAATGCCAACAGATGGGGGGCTGCACCCCAAGGACAGACCCTCTGTCAGGAAGGCAGAGTCTTACCATCTGGGTGTCAGCCTCAGCAGAGGGGCCTCAAATTCAATTAATCTTCACCTCAGTCCAATCCGCACGCCCGTAGAGAAAGCTGCTGAGCACCAGGGGCCTGCGGTGTGACTAGACACTGTGAGAGACATGGAAAACTAAGGGTATTTTCACACTAAATCGTACAGGAGAAACCGTGGCAGAACCTGAGGAATGGGAAAGAGCCACGTTTTTTAACTGTGTTTCGAGACACATTAGCCGTTGAGAAAATTTAGTGCCTGCCAAACGGCATATTATTGTTCAGTGAAATACTTTAGTTCACCATAGAATAAAGGATGCTAGAATAAAACAGAAAATGCCAGAGTGTATCACATGGAACGGAGGTTAAGACTATTTTCACGAAATGTTTTTCAGCTTCGTATATACACCGTACACACATGCACGCACACACACAGCAAAGATCGCTCTCTTACTGTGAAGCACGGTCAAGTTTCCTTCTACAGAAAGTTCTGGAAGTCTCAGCTCCAGACAGAACAGCAGACTACACTTAAGTCCCAGGATAGTCGTTTCTAGGATCACTCCACAGAATTGGTACTAAAACTTGTTGAATCGAGTGAAAACTCTGCCTGTGATAACTCTGACTGCAAAGCCCCAAATACCCCAAATCTAACCTTGCAATCAATGAGTGGTCAAGAAACTAAGACACAAAAAGAACAAACA
>NW_024349802.1:3697242-3702727 GCF_902729225.1 Pteropus medius
GTGCTCTGGGGAACAGCGCTCACCCCTCGGAAATGCGTCTTTTCATTTCTCTGTGTAAGACGATTCACACTCGTACTCCCGTTTCGACAGAGCAAACTTAAAGTTAAAACAACACAAACGCCAGCGTCCCATACTGGGAGCCCTTAAACCTCAGACGCTGAGAGCATCCATACTGTGGAAGAACAAAATACGAAATTAGCAGCAAGGGGGCAAAGTTTCACATACAACGCAGTCGCCTGTGTGGCACATGCAAGGTTCGCCTCAAGGCCGAACGTCCTTGGGTTCACGCGTGCCTTATAACAAACCGCCCGCTGAAGGAAGGCCTTCTGAGACCCAGCCACTGAATGACGTGACACCAGGGAAGGAGGCAGACACAAGCCACGCCTGACCGAACTTACTACCGCTGGAATTATTTAGAAATCCATAGTTCCTTCTGGGCTCAAAACATCCAGCAGTTTTTATCTATTCTTACACTTCCCGTGTCCATTTTCCTAAAATGCCACAGGACTTAGTAGTACATGTAGGGAGCACATTGCTAATTTTAACCTTGACAATAAGGTAGCTTTAGGTGATATCAAGTTGCCAAAATATCCCGACACGGTAACATGTGTATCACAATTATTGTCTATAGATCATCATTTTATTTTTTTACAAGAGATTCACATAAATAACGAGAAACCATGAGGAGTTGCTGGGCTCTGCCAGACAGGTGCCCACGTCCAGGACGAAAGGGCCGTCAGGACTGGGTCCGCATTGAGTCACGTGGGTTTCCTGGCCGCAGAGACCACGAGAAGCATCTGAGCATAAAGGCCTCTTTGTCCCAGACCAAATGCCAAGCACTGAAGCTGGGAGATCACTTTCCCAAACCATTGCTAAGACAATAGCTACAAGAGGTTTTCGGAAATCATACGTTACAAGAACATTGAGTGGGAGTGAGAACAGAGGCGGCCGCCACGAGCGGCCGAGTGACAGCGGCGAGTCAATGGTCTGGAAGGTGCCGCTCCTTCGAAGGCAGCAGCAAGCTGCACGGCCACCTGTGCCGTGACCCGGCCCGTGGCACTCGCCAGCACCAGGATGCCGGGAGCGGTGCGGCCCAGGGCTGCTCCGTGGGCTTCGGGCAGCTCCACCCGGGGGATCCTAAAGGACACGGGACCCCGTGCACAAGAAGGCACCTTCCTCCCGAAGGTCCAGGGCAAGAACAAGTACAGAGGAGGAGAGAATGGGGGACCCTGGGAACTCTGGGTGCTCTCCTGGGCAGGCAAGCGACCACGCAGGAGAGGACGACGATGTGACGTGACACCACCTGCGTGGCACAGCCTGAGGTCTGACTGATGCGCCGGCGGCCCCAGCCTCCCCCATCTGCTCGGACACGGAGCTACCCTGACGACATGGTCCCGCCGACCTGCCCTGACTCCGGAGGGACGGCAGAGCCTGTCCTGCCGGGGCAGAGCTCGTGAGCACGGGTGGGCAGAGCTCGTGAGCACGGGTGGTCAGAGCGCCGCGGAGGCAGGTGGGGCGCAGGCAGGTGGGGCAGTCCCGGGCGCCCGGAGCCGGAGCCGCTCACTAGCTGCGGGAGCCAAACCCGGACCTCCCGCTCCAGCTCGGCATCGGGTTGCCGAGTCCCCGCGTCTCCCGCGCCCCGCGGCCGGCGGACCAGGGCCTACCTTGACCCTGACGGCCTGCTCCGACGCGCCGCGCATCATGTCGCTGATGGACCGGAACAGCTGCAGCAGGGAGTCCATGAAGTCGGCCTCGCCCTTGCTTTCGTACAGCCTGCGGAGGGAGACGCGCGCTCGGTGAGGGTGGTGAGGGTGGCGCGCACGCCGCGCACGCCGCGCACGCCGCGCTGCCCCCACGGCCGGGGCCGGGCGACAGGCAGAATGCGCGCGGATGTCCTCGCGGCCAGACCACGTGCGAGCAGTCCGCAAACCACGCGCCTTCACGCTGCAGGGCTGGCTCTAATCGGAGTACGTACCGTTTCTGTCAGTGTTAACGTAAGACATTCTATAAATGTAAAAACAACAGAAATGTATGGAGAGAGAGAGAAGCAGGGAGGAAGGAAGAAAAGGGTGGAAAAATTCAACTTCAATTCCACCCCACACAGATTACTCCATTAATGTGTCGGTGTATTTCCTGCCGGTGGTTTTTAAACCCATGAGGTCACATAATTGACAGGCACAGAGACACTTAATCGTCTAAATTTAACATAATCTTATAAGCATTTGAGAATGACATAACGGTAAACTCAAAATTATTTTATTTCAGGGTTATGGTAGTACACAAATTCATTTGTCACAGAATTAATGGTGATGGGGAAACTTTCAAGAAGTAAAACACGCTCAATAAATGGGTAAGAAAGTTGTGCCCTGGTTACATGTATGCAAATACATGTTGTTAATTATAAATAAGTTTCATCCATAAATTATTTATTAGCCGTTACCTCAAGTTGCTGTATTACTAAGAATCAATGCATTTGCATTTTTAAATGTTTCAACTCAGATGTTTTATTAATATAGACTAGCTGTCTGCCTAATTAAAAGTATACCACACCTGAAAACTTGTATACGATGGAAAATTTTGTAAACTAAGCCATAATTAATTACCCTAGAGGTAATCTTATATTTAAATGAGTTCCACGATAAAGTAACACATTCTGTCTAAAATGGGAAATTGCAACCTAGTGTATCTAGTTGTATAAAGGGTTTTCAAGTGGAGGTTTCCTGAAATGGCACACCAAACAACTGAAGCTCTGGGGTCATGAACCTCTGCTTGCAGGCGACATGGACCAACACCTGGCAGACACCGGTGCCAGCACTGTGAGCCTTCGAGCGTGCCAGTCATTCTCCCCACTCAGGACGCTGGCGAATTCCTACAAGTACATGGGTCAGGAGACTAAAAATCAAACCGAAAACCTCCGTAAAGCACAGTGAAGTTTTTATCGGTATCTGAGATAATGAATGGAGTTTGGAAAATGCCAGGGAAAGGGGTCCCTGCTAACAGAGCAGACGCTAAGTTGAAAACCCTGAAGAACCGGGGCAAACGAATGTAGACTGAGGCTGACCAAAGCCACACGCAGCCCTGACTCAGTACAGCCTCCGCAGAGTAAGGTGGTCGGTGCCATGTCCTCTGACTAGGATGGGGACAAATCATCTCTGAAAGACGGTCACGTCATCAGGAGCTGTTACAGTTTCACACATGCACAGTTCTGCGCTCAGACAAAGATGACTAAACACAGCAAAAGACCAGAACAATGGCCAAATCAAAGAAGAAAAGAAGCAACAGAACAGATGCACAGGTGACCAAGATGTTACAGTCGACTAACAAGAATATAGAAATAAATATATTTCAAAAGAGAAAGAAGGAAATATGGAAAATAGATGGAGAAAACAATAGGTAAGGTGGAAAATTTTACTGAAGAAATGAATCTCCAGAAAAAGATCAATGAAAATTCTGAAATTAAAAGTATGTATGTAATATATGAAATTAAGAATTCATGATACAGATTAAATTTAGATTAGACACAGTGAGAAGACAATTACTGAAGTGGAAGGCAATCCACAGGAAAATCAACAAACACGGAGATGGAAAACACAGGAGGAGTGTCCGAGATATGCGGGGCACAGTGACCTGACACACATGCAACCGAGAGATACATGGAATGACGTTAGAATAGACAATGGCCAGGAGTTTTCCAAAAGTAACAAAAAACATCAATCCAAAGATTCCAGAAGCTCTGAAAATCCAACAGAAGGTGAATAAAAAGCAACGTATCCTTCTGTTATCCACAGCAAAACTGCTAAGAACCACAGAAAAAGAGCAAAATTATAAAAGCAGCTAAAGGAAAGGAAAACACCATCCCCTTCAAAGACGTAACAATAAGTCTGAGAGCTGACTTCTCACCAGAAACGATGGCACGCAAAAGAAGGGGGAACAGCACCTGGAGAAAGAAATAACTGCCGACCTGGAAACTGTCCTTCAGAAACAAAGAGGAAAGGCATTGGGAGCATCTTTCTGTAATGAAGGGAAGGTCGCTAGAGCCTCGCTCTCAGTTTTATCACAGAAACCTGGAAGAGTCACTTGTTGGAGCCGCTTAAAGTGGAGGAAGGAGTGAAAGGAGCCAGAGGGATATCAGTAGACAAATAGATGCATAAAACCTAGTCATCATCCCTTGCTCTACTTACGTGTTATAGGAACCCGTTAAGAAGGAATGACAAGATCTTTGTCTGCAACCTGCATTCTATTTCCGTTACCCAGGAAATGAGAGCAAGATGACAGATCTGCGGCAACTGAGTCATGATCAATAATTATTCAGATGACAGGCAAACACTCCACAAAGCACCGGAAAGGCAGAAGAGAAACACAGAGATCACCAGCTTGATAATTTGCTGCAGAAGGTCTGATACAGGATGTGTCTGCCCACTTTCTAGTTAACGCGATACACCCACACAGAAAACATGGACAAACAAAAATTAGCGAAGTGCCCCTAATTGCCAGGAATCTTTCTGTGGGTTCCCCGGGACCCAAATGACATTGGGCCACAGTTTTAAAACTGCAATTCCATTTGAAAACAAGATGAGCTTTCTACACACACAAAAAAGTATGGATTTACATAGTGAGAAAGACAGTGACATACGATGATAAGCTTCAGTATCTTCATCTCCTAAGTTTCACCTCTTTGTTCTCTGGAAGAATAACTACTGTCAATTATCCTGGAATTCTGCAAAGCTACCACATTTTAGAAAAATACAGCAGACCATTTTAAAAGAGGAAGGAAGGGAAAAAAAAGACCTCAAAAGTTTATTCCAACTGCAAAAAGAAAAACACGCCTGTCAATTCCAGCTGTGAGCACAATTGTTTTTCTCCCAAGGTAATAAATAAGCTGCAGCCAGGAAAATGAGAACAAGAGTTAGCTCTCCCACCCCCTCTGAAACGACCCCGCGAGAGCTGCCTGGGACCCGCCACAGACCAAACGTTCTAGACATCGGTGTAGGAGACGGGACTGCTCTTTCTTTAAGCAGCTATGCAAAATAGGAATATTATTTCATCTAAAATTAGCATCTTTATATCACGGATGAAGAAGCGCTACTGAGAGGGACGAGTGAGCACGGGGCGGCGGCAGGGCTGAGGAGGAGGCGCTGCAGGCCTCTAGCCCCAGTGTCCCTGACCTTAAGGTCATCTTCCTGCCACAGAACCTCTAAGATGCTAAAATATCTACTCAGCAGTTTCAGACTACAGATTTCCACCTGAGAAGCATGATCGCATCTACACAATGTGGCTAAAATGGTGTCTCGACTTTGAAAGGGAGAGAGGGAGGAGGGGGGAGAAAGGGAGGCAGAGGAGGCAGGAGGGAGGGAGTTAAGCAGGGAGGGAGGGATGAGGGAGGGAGAGAGGGAGAGGAGAGAGGGAGTGAGAGAGAGGAGTGGAGGGATGAGGGAGGGAGAGGGAGGAGGGAGGGAGGAAACAGGGAGAGAGGGAAGGAAGGAAG
>NW_024349802.1:3702738-3714409 GCF_902729225.1 Pteropus medius
AAGTATGTATGTAATATATGAAATTAAGAATTCATGATACAGATTAAATTTAGATTAGACACAGTGAGAAGACAATTACTGAAGTGGAAGGCAATCCACAGGAAAATCAACAAACACGGAGATGGAAAACACAGGAGGAGTGTCCGAGATATGCGGGGCACAGTGACCTGACACACATGCAACCGAGAGATACATGGAATGACGTTAGAATAGACAATGGCCAGGAGTTTTCCAAAAGTAACAAAAAACATCAATCCAAAGATTCCAGAAGCTCTGAAAATCCAACA
The DNA here is from genome assembly GCF_902729225.1 of Pteropus medius. Lineage (NCBI taxonomy): Eukaryota > Metazoa > Chordata > Mammalia > Chiroptera > Pteropodidae > Pteropus > Pteropus medius. Next base: position 3,703,026 of record NW_024349802.1, read on the forward strand.
GAAGGTGAATAAAAAGCAACGTATCCTTCTGTTATCCACAGCAAAACTGCTAAGAACCACAGAAAAAGAGCAAAATTATAAAAGCAGCTAAAGGAAAGGAAAACACCATCCCCTTCAAAGACGTAACAATAAGTCTGAGAGCTGACTTCTCACCAGAAACGATGGCACGCAAAAGAAGGGGGAACAGCACCTGGAGAAAGAAATAACTGCCGACCTGGAAACTGTCCTTCAGAAACAAAGAGGAAAGGCATTGGGAGCATCTTTCTGTAATGAAGGGAAGGTCGCTAGAGCCTCGCTCTCAGTTTTATCACAGAAACCTGGAAGAGTCACTTGTTGGAGCCGCTTAAAGTGGAGGAAGGAGTGAAAGGAGCCAGAGGGATATCAGTAGACAAATAGATGCATAAAACCTAGTCATCATCCCTTGCTCTACTTACGTGTTATAGGAACCCGTTAAGAAGGAATGACAAGATCTTTGTCTGCAACCTGCATTCTATTTCCGTTACCCAGGAAATGAGAGCAAGATGACAGATCTGCGGCAACTGAGTCATGATCAATAATTATTCAGATGACAGGCAAACACTCCACAAAGCACCGGAAAGGCAGAAGAGAAACACAGAGATCACCAGCTTGATAATTTGCTGCAGAAGGTCTGATACAGGATGTGTCTGCCCACTTTCTAGTTAACGCGATACACCCACACAGAAAACATGGACAAACAAAAATTAGCGAAGTGCCCCTAATTGCCAGGAATCTTTCTGTGGGTTCCCCGGGACCCAAATGACATTGGGCCACAGTTTTAAAACTGCAATTCCATTTGAAAACAAGATGAGCTTTCTACACACACAAAAAAGTATGGATTTACATAGTGAGAAAGACAGTGACATACGATGATAAGCTTCAGTATCTTCATCTCCTAAGTTTCACCTCTTTGTTCTCTGGAAGAATAACTACTGTCAATTATCCTGGAATTCTGCAAAGCTACCACATTTTAGAAAAATACAGCAGACCATTTTAAAAGAGGAAGGAAGGGAAAAAAAAGACCTCAAAAGTTTATTCCAACTGCAAAAAGAAAAACACGCCTGTCAATTCCAGCTGTGAGCACAATTGTTTTTCTCCCAAGGTAATAAATAAGCTGCAGCCAGGAAAATGAGAACAAGAGTTAGCTCTCCCACCCCCTCTGAAACGACCCCGCGAGAGCTGCCTGGGACCCGCCACAGACCAAACGTTCTAGACATCGGTGTAGGAGACGGGACTGCTCTTTCTTTAAGCAGCTATGCAAAATAGGAATATTATTTCATCTAAAATTAGCATCTTTATATCACGGATGAAGAAGCGCTACTGAGAGGGACGAGTGAGCACGGGGCGGCGGCAGGGCTGAGGAGGAGGCGCTGCAGGCCTCTAGCCCCAGTGTCCCTGACCTTAAGGTCATCTTCCTGCCACAGAACCTCTAAGATGCTAAAATATCTACTCAGCAGTTTCAGACTACAGATTTCCACCTGAGAAGCATGATCGCATCTACACAATGTGGCTAAAATGGTGTCTCGACTTTGAAAGGGAGAGAGGGAGGAGGGGGGAGAAAGGGAGGCAGAGGAGGCAGGAGGGAGGAGCACAGGAGAGGAGGGATGAGGAGGGAGAGAGGGAGGGAGGAGAGAGGGGAGGGAGGAAAGAGAGGGAGGGAGGATGAGGGAGGGAGAAAAGAGGGAGGAGGGAGTGAGGAGGAAACAGGAGAGGGAAGCAATGAAGGACAGAGGGAGGGAAGGAAGGACAGAGGGAGGGACTCTGACCGCCAGGATCCCGCTTCATCGTGGGGTCCGGTTAGGCGAGGTCAGCGACACCCAGACGAGGGCCCAGGAAGGCTGAGGAGGCCGCGCTGCCTTTTGACAAATGCTGCTTCTGGCTTCTGACCTCTTTGCACCTTTAGTCCTGGGCAGTCTCAGCCCACGTGACACACAAGTTATCCCAGCAAAGAACCTGGTTTGAGGTCAGGCTCAGCTCCTGCTGGAGCCGCTCCAGGAAAGGCTGACACATGGTCTGTGCCAAGCACTGGACCAAAGTATTCCTTAGGGCACCAAACATAAAGCCCTTCCCAGCAGGGCCTGGCAGGGGTCCACGGGGCACATCACTCCATCTCCGCACAACCCAGCGGGACTGAATCACGTCCACGGGGCACTTAGGGCCTCCATGATTTACAGCCAGAGCTACTGCTAACAGGAATCTCCGAGACTGACCCCCCGAACCAATGGGGAAGGGAGACTTGGAGCCTAATTAAATAGGACTGAGTAACCCAAAATAAGCAGAGACGTTCTAAGTTGTCAGGCAACAGACATCCTGGGCAGAAAGAATGAAGAAGGGGGTGTGAGCTGCCCGTCCGGTGTACGTGACCCCTTGCACACTTCACTAAGAACACTCTGATTTTGTTGAAAGCATCAATAAGCCTATCTAAAAATCTTTTCCCACTTCCTCTGCATCTAGGGTGCTCACGTGACATTTCCGCCAGTGAGATAAAAGCCCATGACACTCTGGAGGGGCTGGAAAAAGGTCCTTAAAAGGAGAGTGGCTGGAAGAGCCGGTGACCCTTCACCTTTCCCTCTCTGCCTCCTGGGATGCACTCCTGATGGCGGGAGGGGCAGGGGCCCCGACAGAAAAACAAAGAGCCCAGGAGGATGGGACAGAAAGGTAAAAGAAGCCAAGGACATGGGGACACTACAGGGCAAGTGCACGAGCTCCAGACGCTTCCTCCGGGCTCCACGATGTGTGCAAAAAAGAAAGAAAAGTGAACCCCATGCGGGGAAGGTTCTCGGTGTCGCTGTGACCCGCAGCCGGTCACATTCCACATCACCCTCCGATCAAACCCGCACGCATGGACCACGGTTCTCAGGTCTCGCGCCCCTTGTGTTTTGAGAGTGACGGAGTGACAGAGAGAAATAACTTGGTTCCTGGGCCACTCGTGTGGCCCCCAATTTTGCCGGGCAGCATTATTTTGTACAGGAGTATGGCATTTCTCACCATAGGAAAAACACACCGCTTCCCAACGCACTGACTCTGAACGAGAAGGAGAGTCAGCAGGGTGTTTACGCAGGGAGCATCCCGTCTCTGACGCTGATCAAGGTCACGAACTGTACAAGGTTAAAGCTTTTCAAGCAAAATAGGACCAGATCGGCATCACCTGGCTGTCCCATTCTCCCATGTTCGCGTAGCTTTCGGTTTAGAGTCATCAAAGGTTGAAAGTTTGGGGGGGAGGGGGTGGGGAATAGAAAAGCGAGGTGGAGGTGGCAAGTTCATTTCAATCGAATTCATTCTTATTGAAAAACAATAAACACGGGACAACAAAACCTAGTTTACACCTGGTCCTCTTTCATCTCTGACAGTGAGACAATCAATGGCCGTGACCCTTAAGAAAAGAGAGGGCTTGGGTCCACAGCAAGGTTAATTCCTACCAATGGTGAGCAAAGCGAGACAATGCGCACTGGACACCTCAGCCAAGGATGAAGGAGCGCTGCCCTCGGCCTGGGGCCTTCGCCGGGAAAAGCGGCAGTGTAGCAATTACTGTTCTCCTCGTGGGACACCGGAGGGACAAGAGCAAGATCGAGCCTTTGATGGGGCACGTGGGACGGCAGCCACTGGCCAGTGGAGGGCGCCACGCCGTCTGCGGCTTTCGCGGGGCGATGCAAGTGCATGACTCATCCCGTGGGGCTCATTCCCACGCGGGGCCTCCAGCTCGGATCCGGAAGACCAGCCCTTTCTCCTGGGCCCTTCTGGAAAAGGCTGCTTCCGGCAAACGAAGACCAAGTGAAGAGGAAAAAGGGAGGTGCTCGCTGGGGTCCCCGCGGATCGAATTCCCAGTTTCCCAGTCTTCACAGAATTTTCCAGAGTGCTGTGTTTTTAAAAGGTGACACGTGTTCCCTAATTCTGAGGGACAAGAACGCCATCTCTGTGTTCAGAAGTCACAAGACCAACCTCGAGTAACCGACGTGCACCAACATCACTCGCAGGTCGTCACCCAGAGCCACCGTCCCCCAAAAGGACGCGCGGTGCGAGTCGGCCCCAAGCCCCCGCCCCAGATCTACCTTCTCTCCCCATCTTGATTCGGAAAGTGTCAGAAAGCGCTTTTATTTAAGCACAGTTCCCACGCTGCAGATATCCAGAAAAAATTACCAACGTTCACTACACAATGATGGAAGTCATAAACAGACTAATTCATGTTAAGGATCAGAAACAATTCATAAATTCATCCAGAGTATGGAAACAGGTCCCTAAGCTCAAACAACTGAGCGTCCAGTCAACGTGGTAGTTGGCTACGTGGGGGCCTCTCCTGGGAAACAAAACGGCACTGTGTTTGAAGGAAACAGGCAGAGGAAGCCCCCGTGGTCTTGCCAAGGGAGGCGACTTAACGTGGCCTGGCTCTTCGCTGTCATCCCTCGTTTGTTTTCATTTCGTTTGTTCTTTGGAGCTATTTTCTATACAAAGATGCACTGAAAAGGACTTCAGAGCCCTTGGTGTACACCCTGCCCGACACCCAAAACGTCGGGACACTGTCAGAAGCCGATGCTTTCCTCACACGCACACGCCTCTGACTCAGGAACCGGCCTGGCTTCTCTGCATCACACCATCTGGGGGCAGATCCAGCAAGAGTGGGCAAGGCCACCCAGTGCTGCTGCCGATCACTGCTCTGTCACGTTGGAAAGCAGGAACAAAAGGAAAGAGAGAAAGAAAAGGAAAAAGGGAGACAGGAGACGGAAAGGAAGGAGGGACAGGATTTTCCTAAGAGCCCTGGAGAGCCCCCCGGCGACACCTACTGGTTGAACAGCACGCGGGAGCGCACGATGAACTTGAAGATGTACTCCAGGGCCTTCATGGCTCTGTACAGCTGCTCGTTCACGCCTGGCTTCTCGGCATTGTCCACGTAGTTCCGTAAAACCTTTGTCAGCTTCCTAGTCATGACGGAAATGCAAATTAGTAAGTCCACGAAATTACAACCCCTCCATTCTTAGCTGGGATGGAAATACACAAGTGGGTTATTCGTAATTTGGTTCACACCTCTCGGTATATGCACATTTGTGAAATGCGCTCCAAACAGATTTAAAGGGAGCCTTAAAATAACTCTCAGAAGAGCGAGATCTGAGCATTTAACGAGCACCGTCTAAGTTTTAGATGCTTTTCTAAGCATTTAAATGTATTTTGTGATTTAATCCTAACAACGACGCTATAAGGCAAGTAGTGGGAACTACGGCTAGTGAAATGCACAGATGAAGACATCTAGGCTGAGGCAGGTAAACTAGCTTCGCCAGTATAATACAAAGATCAAAGGGAGTTAGTTTCTTTACAGCCCAAGAGAGGCACAAAAAATCCTTGCAAAGAGGCGTTATTCTGAAAATGATCTGGAAATAGACGATGGTTGTACGACCCTGTGACGCTACTAACGGTGTATGCTGAATTGCACACTTAAAAGTGGCTTACATGTCAAATTTTATGTTATGTGTCTTTTATCAAAAAGAAAGGCATTCTATGAAACAGTACTTGTTATTAGAAACCACCTCTATTCATTTTAGCTCATCTTCTAAAATGAGTTCTTACACTCAAATAAAAATTTTTAAATAAATTTTTCAAATAGGAAACTTTAACTTTTTAATGAGTTTTCTAAAAATTTTATATGAAAGACTCTAAAGGATATACGAGAATAACACGAGTGAATACATAAAAAGATTTATAATTTTTTGCACTTTCTAATAGGATTGCACAAAAATATTTAGTTGTAAAAGCATAAATGCTTTTACTATAATTCTCTTAGTCTATTACTTTACAAATTGTGATCTAAAAACAATTAACTCCCTAACATGGAAACATTTAAAATTCTTTTCATGATAATAGAAGTTTTTATATACTTAATATACCCAAATTGGTCAGAATTATTTTTAGATTTTTCATACCATTACATAAGTAATTATAGACGGTTGGGACAAATAAAGTATATATTGGAAGTTTGATTCTGAGTCATAGCTTCATAAATTATATTAAGTGCCTACTTCACAGGCATTTTTTTTTTAAATCCTTGTTAAAAGTAAAAGAAAAAGCATTAAAATTTTTCTATTTTTCTGTAATTCTAATAACCAGAAAATTCAAATGGTAGTAAATTTGCTCAAAGCTTCAGAGAATATGAGGTTAATTGAAAAAAGAAAAAAAAAAAGAGTCCAAAAGGCCATATCCACGTATATCACAGAAACAGTCTAAAATCACATTTAAAAACAAAAAAGCTTCATTAATAAATAAACACATGCAAATTAAAATAACAGGAAGTAAACTGTTTTCTTAATATACTCAAGTAAATAGAAAAGACTGAAAACGAGGTGGTCAGACAAGACCCGAACACCGCTGCACATCGTGTTTCAGACCATAACCTGGGGACATCTATTAAATTAAAATCTTCCTTATACATCAGCAATTCCACTTGTAACTTATTCTACAGAAACAATTATGAATACTCTAGGACGTTCACTGCAACAATGTCTCCAGTAGTCAACGTAAGTAGATAACGCAACGTCCACCATTCAAGGAGTGGTTAAGGAAAGTGTGATACGCCCTTACGACGGCATACTGACTGCACGGCTTTCAAACACAAAAGGCGGAGGCCAGACGCCACGTCGTGATAGACGTGGGAAACCGGCCGGGAACGGCACTGAAACACCCAGCGGCGCCCGAACGGCGGGTGCAGGTGACAGGTCCGCTCTGCAGTCTGTATTTTCTCTCATTCGCTTTCGTCCAATCCCAGCCTTGGCTTTGGCAGCTTTATAGCAAATCTCGAAATCAGGCTTCTTCTGAAAAGTTATTCAGCCTGTTCTAGACATGTTGCTTTTCCATTTAAGTTTTCAAACAGGCTAGTCAATTTTTTCCACAAAAGCATGCAGGGGTTTTAATCAGGATCGCGTTGAAAAGGATAGGTTAATTTGGGGAAAACGGACATCTGAGCAATATTTTAGTCTCCATCCATGAGCACGGTCTATACCTTTAATTATTTCGTTCTTTTCAAACGTCTCTCAGCAATGTTTTGTAATTTTCAGGGTCTTCCCCATTTTTCATTAAATTTATTCCAGGGTATGTGATGTTTTGTTTTGTTTTTTTTTTGATAACATGGTAAATTTTATTGTACTTTTAATTCCATACCTCAAGTATCTGCAAATGTACAATTGATTTTTCTGCATTAGCTTTGGATCTAAACTTTCCTAAGTCTACATGTTAAATGAGGGGAAGGGGCTTTTAAAAAATAGATACCTTAGTGTTTTATATGTACATAATCACATTATGTGAAAACAGCTTTACTTCTTTCTGTGCGTTTGTTATTTTTTCCCATTTTTCTCTACTTTACGGCACTACATCCAGTACAATGGCAGATGTGTTTAGAACAGACATCCGTGCCTTGTTCCCAACTCAGCATTACTTAATGCCTTTAGCATTAAGCATTAGGTTAGTCGTCCATTTTCCTAGATGTTCTTTGTCAGATTGAAGTTCTCCTCTACTCCCAGTTTGCTGAGTTTTATCATAAATGGATGTTGAATTTTGCCAAATGCATTTTCTGCATTACTGAGATGTAACAATAAAGCATAAAGCTATTAAAACAGTGGCAGCCCACTAGAACTTTCTGCAGTGATAGGAACCTTGTACATCTCAGTTATCCAGGCCAAATGGAGCATCGATCAAGTGAGAGGAAAGGCTGAACCAGGTCCAGGAAAGACAGCTCCGTAGACAGAAAGTCTGCTGGTTTCCTAGAACGGTCCCTGGGGGTGAAGCCTCCCTCCCTTCTCTCCTGGACCAGCACGGGGCACCCCAACGGGGCTCCAGCTCCTGTGAACTCCCATGTGGGCGGTGGGGGCGGTCTGTGTGTGAACACCGGAGCACCAAGTAGCGCCCACGGTGACCTCTAATTTCTTCTCTCGAAGTTGTTTGTGAAGAAAGGCTAAAGATCTCAGCATTTATCAAAGGAAAGACGTAAAAAACGACCAGGCCAGTGGTCTAGTGCAAGCCCACGCCTGCCCAGGACTCCTCGAGGGACGCGGGGACAGCACCTGATCTCCCCCGGCTCAGGGACCACAGCATTTGCTCAGTGCCATCAGCCTTCGGTGACTTGGTTAAAACTAACCAGTTAGCTCCTTTGTTTTTCCAGGTGTAAATACTCAAGATTCAAACGGACGAAGAACCACCTGGCATTGGTAGTTTATCAAAACGCAAGAATACTTTTTCCCCAGATGAAAATTTCCTTTCCAGCAGATTCCAGGACTGCATGAGAGAACACTGAGTCTTAGGCCCATCACAGCGGAAAGGTAAAATGGCACTTTCTGCTTCTGCCTTTGAGCGACGTGCCCAAAACGCTCCTGTTTTCTTTTGCCACCTCTGAGAATAAACACGTCATCCCTTCCCCAAGGCACGCAAGGGCGATGCCACCATGAGGATCTGAAATGCAGTGTGGCAAGCTGCATTGTCCCTCTTTCTGGAATTAAAGTACGGAATCCAAGCTGAGAAGAGTGTCTGGCCACGTGTAAAGAAAGAAATGTAATTGCGAAAGGGCCACGTACTGAGATCACGTCGCGTTAGGAGCCGTCTACGGGCCACTTCCACAGACCTGCCCGGGTTGTGTTCCGGTGGCCGTGGCAAGAGGGGGCTGCTCGATCCGTCCTCACAGCCTATAAGGAATCGTCCAGAGAGCGGACGAACTGGCCATCTCCACTGAGGTGACAAAATGTTTTAAATGAACATTTATTAGCAAGTAGGCACGAGGACTCATCGAAGCTTGTTCCACATGTGTGAGGACATCGCAGCTGTCTGCCCACGCCGGGCTCCACGGCAGACACGAAAGGACCCAGGAGCAGGACAGCCGGGGTCAGACCTCTGATCTTGAGGTCAAGGCCGCACACAGGCAGGACACAGGCCTTGACCTAGGGACAGTCAAGGCACAGATGGGAGCTTTGACTCAATTTAATAGCCCTAAAGAGAATCAGTTCTAATGATTCCACGTGGGATGTTTTTAAAGAAATTACACCAAATCACCATGCCGTATGCCTGAACCTAATGCAATACTGGTGTGCTCAACTATACTCTAATTTAAAAAGAAATTACTTAAATCCTTTTTTTCACTGCCAGTTGCACAATCAAAAGTTTGAATAAATGTCAAACACCACTGTGAGAGACATAGTAACTGTCACAATGATTCTAATAACAATGAAACCTAACAACTTCCTACCACAGCATTCTAAGTGACAGGGATTATTCCATGCAGTTGACACATAACTCATCAAAATTCTCAACAAACCTACAAACATGCCCATTTTACAGACGAGAAGGCTTTGATCCAGAGAGGTTAAGCGTCCTAAACATGAAGTGGCAGAGCTATAATTTATGCCCAGGTAGCTGGGCTCCAGGACTGTGCCTCTCAACACCAGGTGAGTGGCCCCTCTGGTCCGGGCATCACACACACCCTATGGTGGGATGCAGAGGGACATATGGGGGGGATGTGGGGACAGGCCGAGAGTAGCTGGGCGAGTGGTCAGAATCCAACTTACAGCCGAAGCTTCCGGAATAAAATGAAAGGCATTCTTTAAAGAGCAAAAAGATATGCAGAAAAATACCCAACTGAATTTTATTCACATTCAACAACAATCTCCAAACAAGAACACATCCATTTATTCATTTGTCACATGCTCACTGGGAAGCTACAGTGTTGCAGGCACTCTGCATCTATCTATCAGTTTCATTGAACATAAACTAAAAATTTCAAAGACAAAGGGAAGGTTTAGAGGAAAGCAAGAATTTATTCCAGAATGTTATGATTATAATTTATCACATACCTGGTTCAACAAAATTTTTAGGTCTGTTAAGAGGGAAACAATAATAAAAATTATCCCAGTACATTCAGAGTTTTCAGGAAGGGGGAGGGAAATGTACAACCATAGACAAAAGTATACAAAAAAAGACTTAATCACGAACCAAAAAAAAGTATTAGTTTTAAAATAACCGAAAAGAACTTACGTGTAGGCTAATGTTGCACTAAAGTGTTTCTTAATGTAGGTTTCCAAAACAGGATTAAAATGCTGAAATTTTCTATCAGCAATGAGTCCAATGATAAAAACCTGTTAAATTAACATTTTTCATTAGCAAAAGAACACAAACCCCTTTGGAATCTTCATCTGAATCATCTGCACCTTGTGCGTTGATGAACTACATTTTCAAGCAAGAGCCGGTCTACCTCCTCTTACCCTAGAAACTGCACGGGCCTAACTGAGGTGCCACTGGAAAAAGCTGTCTAGCTCTCAAGTCATCTGCTTTGATTGGATTTACAACTGACAGTGCCTTCCAGGTCACCATGATGGATCCCCTCCCCCCACCCCACGTCACAGGCTCAGCACAAAAGTGCATCTCACATCTGAGCGGATGAGAAACAGGGCCTCTTACCAGAGCATCAAACACTAACGTATCAAAAGTCTCGCTCTCGGAGTTCTCCATCATGATGTTGAACAGGGCATCCAAGGTGTCCTGGAGGAACTGCAGGGACACAGAGGCCAGGGACAAAGCGAGCTCACTCCGCTGCCCCCGCCTGGAAAGGCTACGACGTCTGACACTACTCCACACCCCCACCGGTCCCAAACGTCACCTACGAAGCTATTCACTTCGGGGATTTTCCCCAGTCATTAGACGCACGAGATAAGAACGTGAGGTAAGTTCAGAACAAAGTTGTGGGTACCCCAAGGCGGGCAGGGAAGGACTGGCAGCAGGGGAGGCTCTGCGGTCCCCTCCCACAAGGCCATCCAGCCCTGTTCCTGGTTTTCATCAGTGCAGTGACAAGGAGCTCAGCATCAAGTGCTTGAGCATCCTCCCCCGTCATTGTCAGATCGTCAAATCTTTGCAGAGATCAAACCTTCACGCCATCTGCAAGCAGCACAATGCTACTGCCAACAAACTCTCCAGGGGACAAGCCCTGGCTCGTCACGGTCACCCGAGTCCCTGCAGCAGGCCTACTCATCCCTCCCAGACAAGTGACACGATCAGTAGCACTGATCGCGACAGTGGGGAGCTGGGGCTGTTTTCTGGCTGTCCAGACACCGTGGTGTGGGATGTGGGCATCGAGGAGGAGGGCCCTCGTGTGGGGCAGTGAAACGGCTTCTTCTGACAACCGCCCTGTCCCTAAGAACAGCCACTGGAGGACAAAAACCATCATTTACATTTTCCACCAAAATGGAAGGCTGTATCTTTTACTAAATAAGCAGGTGGTTTTCTCAATCTGTCAAGCAATGTCATCTCTCTACTAGTAAATATACAGAGGGGGGGCCTCGAATCAAAGGGAAAAACTCAAAGTCTATTAGTGTCCTTAAATAGAGTAAAGGAGCCCCATGCAGGCTGGG
>NW_024349802.1:3714444-3728952 GCF_902729225.1 Pteropus medius
CCCATTAGCAGTTGTGTGGCCTCAGGCAAGTCCAGGCCAACGGGGCACAAAAATACACCGGCCAAGGGGCAGTCAGACAGGCGAGGCGAGGGCAGACAGGGCATCCTGTCTGAGTGTCCCAGCGTGCACAGGAAGCGGATGCCATGTGAAAACCATTTCCGGGGATGAGCAATAGGATGTGATAATGGACTGGACCGGGACGGAGAACAAGACGTGGTGCACTCGATTTCTCCCGGTAAGTGTGACGATAGGTTACAGAAGTACAACTAATTCCTGATGTGATGCAGGGACTTAAAAATGACAAGGGACAAACTTCATTAACTGCCTCTCCTAAAGTTATGTTAACTTATCCACCCAGCTTCCATCTGAATCCGGACGTTTACAGAACCCAGGGAAATTTAAGATGCAATTAACGTCGTCCCGCCGGCCAGAGGCAGCCGACGAGGGCCAGAAGCGACGATGCAAAGTGGGAGGCGGGGGCGGGCGTGGCTGGCCGGCTGCGCGGTGACCCTGCCGAAGGGGCGCAGGCAAATCCACTCACACTGACGCTGCCCAGCCTGCTGCTTCACGAAGGCCATCTCACGTGATTAACTTTCACAGAGATGAGGCAGTCTCCTGCAAGCCCCTCTCACGGAGGGTAAAGGACTGGGCAGCGACAGACAGACCTCACTGCAAGGACTCCGCTCACAGGCATGGCCAGGCGAGGACCGGCTAGCGGTCCACCGGCCAAAATGGAACACACTGGAAACGAAAATGCACTTCCTTCTGAAGAAGGAAAATGCATTGGAGCAGATGGAGGCCAGAGAGCGTAATACTGAAGAAAATATCAGAACCACTGCCAATCACCAAATAATTACAGAGCGTGAGTGCTCGAAGGGGTCCCAGCTCACACTCATTGGACCGTCCCGTCTTATGGAGATCTGAGAGGGCGGGCGCCTGACACGTCTCCAGAGCCTGCCACGTGTGAGGCTGAGAAATGAGTCCCGGACCACACGGGGAGAAAATGGCCTAGACCAGACTTGAGTGCTGACATCTGTCCAACACCCCACACATGGCTCCAGGTCACCTGGAAGAGCTCCAGGTGAGTCGTGAGCCAGGGCTAACGATGACGGTGCCGGCAAGGGCAGTGAGGATTATAATCAGACCTGGTGCTCCCCGAGCACCCGCCTGTGCCGGAGCCCGGCTGCCTCATCTCATTTACCCTCCACCACGACCCTCTGAAGAAGGCACTGTTGTGACCCGTATTTTACAGCAGGGGTCGGCGAGGCCTCAGCAAGGACCCATGGGGACGGGAACCAGAACCCCAGTCTGGCCTGACTGCAAACCCGACGCCTTCCGCGTGGAGCCAGGCCAGAGTTCCGGAAGGAGCCTGCCGATCCCCAAGACCCTGCTGCTGAGAGGGTGGTGACGAGGCCCCGCATGTGACCGCATCCCCGGGACAAGCAAACGGACGGACGCCCGGGGCCCTCGTTACCTTCACCACCTCGCCGCCGTCCACCTTCATCAGCCGCCGCAGGTTCTGCTGCAGCAGGCTGGTGTTGGAACGCCACTTCAGCAGGCCCAGGAGGTCCACTGCAGACGGAGAATGACAGTCAGTTCCCGCGGCGAGCACGCGGCCACCCGGACCCGCCCATCCTTGCAGCCTCCGGGGGCGACTTTTCCAACAGAAAAATGAACCCTGTTTGGAAACCGTCGCTGGCTAAATATTCTGCTACTTTCTAGCGAACATGCTTGACACTCAGTGTGGCTGAAATCATTATTTCCAACTCCGCTGACCATGAAGGGTTATCCACGTGGCAGCTTTAAAAACGCACTGAGGAGCCTAAGAAGCATCAGCCTCTCCAGTCCACAGGAAGGCAGAGGCCGAGCAGCAGGAGGCCCGGGAGGCTGCCCGCTCACCCACCGGCCAGGCCGCCCTGGCTGGTGTCTGCTCCCAACCTGGACAATAACATTCTATTTCTTTTTCATTGTTCTTTAGGTAAAATAATATAAAATAACACAAATTCGGGTCCTGAAGCAAGGTGACAGTTCCGAAAGGTGACAGGAGCCTTGGCCCATGGGGACCACTGCCGCTGTCCTGAGCCTGCCGCCCCCACCCAGGCCCGGCCTGCCACGGCTGTTTCTTACAGTTGGGTTTTTGTTTGCTTGTTTTCTAATAGAAAAGTCACAAGCTGAATGCACTGGTTTTGTCACAGACTAACTGTGGAAGGCGACAGAAATGGCTTCGGGCAGCGAGATGTTCTTTAAGGCACGGACACAGGTCCAGGGCACCTCTAGACAGAATGCGCACACACGGTTTTACCCGAAGTCATTTTAATACCCAAGATGTGAAAAACACAATCAGCGAAGTGCACCTGATTTGCAACGACTGCTCATCGGGAATGAACTTCAGCTACAGGAGATGACGCCCCATGCGAAACCCTAGTAAGTACTGAGATGATTGTAATTTTGGCAATAAGTGGGATTTCGAGGAACACGGGACACCAACTGGGATGAAAGGGAGCAACCACACAAAAGGCACATACGCGATGAGCACCAACACACACGTCCTCACTTATCTGGCTTTACCCCCAAGGACAGTGGACGAAGGGGAGAGTTAAAACTCGGGGGAAAGGGCGGCATCTTGAAATGCTGTGGAACGTGCAGAGCAGCGGCTGAAATGCCAGCCGGCCACACCACACTCTGACCTCGCTGTGCGAGAATTAAACGCCACGACGTGGAGGAAACAGCATGACCCCCGGACGACTGGTGGCAGTCCACCCAAGACACGTGACCAGGAATTGAAAAGGAAACCTTGAGCCATTCGTCGTGAACGCTGACGTGTTTCGAGTCTAATCGAAAGGAAGTGTGACAACCAGCCCGGACACACCCCTGGTCTCAGAGCTAAGAGACGGCCCCATTGCACAAGCGCCACCCGTGTTTCTGACGCAGAGTGGACGTGGGTGCCACCACACAGTTAGAGGCAGTCCGGACGAGAGGGAGACGGGGCCACCTCTGTACCGGGCACCTGAGGAAAGATACGGCTGGGCAAACCAGTAGAGGACAGCACTGTGGGCAAGTGTGTTCTCAGAAAACTGGCCCTGCCCAGCCCCAGCTAAGCGATGCAGCCAGCTGTCCCCGTCCTGCGTTGGCGGGGGAGCCCCAGTTCTTAAGCTACGACTTCTCCCTCTAATTACGTGGTGGGCTCACCGAGGGGAGGAATCGCTCTTACACTTCTTTCGAGATCCCCCAAAGCATCCGGCGTAACTCTGAGAACAGAGATGTGTAATACAAACCTCGATGAATAATTCAGCTGCCTCTTTTCCCTAAGTAATGGAACTTCGCGTAACAAATCACAGCTGCAGAAAAATGGCTTTCTCGAATGAGAGCCTGGGCCTCCGTGCTCAGATGCCAGGGCAGCTCCGTCTTGTGCACACCTGACACACCACCACTACCACCATCCCCAAAGGAGGGATCCTCGGCTGGGGTGAAGGAAGAGGCGCGTCGCATCGGCATTCCTTGTTGCCCAGCAACGGCTGCCGGGAGACCAGGGCGCTCAGTCCCTCAGTTCCAGGGAGGGAACCTCCCAGTCCGGCGGGAGCCAAGGAGCTCAGAGGTGGAAGGAGGGGTAGGCCCTGAACGTTTCTGTGACCTAACCTTGGAGGATGCCTAGCTCACTGTCCCCTTCTCCGGGGGTATGTGGGTCAAGAGGGCTCCTGTGGGCAGATCTCACAACCTAACCGCTACTCAGAACATCACCATGATGGGGAAAACACGCTCGGGTTCCAAGTAACCAGTTCCAAACGTGCTTTGGGAACGCGGCCCACGCGTGAGACGGCAGCTTCCAGCACAGTGGAAGCGGTGGCCAGCAGCTCTCGACCATCCGGCACCCGCTGGAAAGCTCTAGTGCCACACGTGCGGGGCAGTGGCTCACTGGACAGGCTGCCATGGCCCACAGGTGAGGCCCTGGGTGCAGCCATCAGGCTGGTGGATGATTGGGACCATATCCAGACCTACAGAGCAGCCTCTCCAAGACCCAGTCCCAAAGCAGTGCCCACCTTGCTGGCCGCATGCCCCGGGCGCTACACCTGCCAGCCCCCTGTGCATTCTCCACCCGCCCACCCAGGCCTGCACAGAGCCCAGAGCCCACGTAAGGGTTTTCACTTGCTGGCGGAGATTATTGCATGACCACAGGCTAGGATAATTCATAACGTTTCCGGTGAACTAATGTTTCTAAAGTAACATTAGAGATATGTACCCCAATGCCCTCCGAGTGTTTGAGTGACGTACCCTCCCCCCACAGCACAGGTGACTCAAGAGACGGCAGTCAGTGGTCCTCAACCTTGGTGGCAGCAGGGACCGGTGCTCCTGTGAGCATCTAACACTGATGATCTGAGGCGGAGCTGAGGCGGTGATGCTGGCACTGGGGAGCGGCTGCAGATACAGGTGAAGCTTCGCTCGCTCACCTGCCGCTCACCTCCTGCTGTGCGGCCCAGTTCCTAACAGGCCACGGACGGTACCAGCTCGCGGCCTGAGGAGTTGGGGACCCCTGACAGTGGTGAGAAAGCACAGGTCGAACAGCCGAGGACAGCAGAGCAGAGGCCGAGGCCGGAAAGTCTGGCAGGCTGCACCCGGGTCACCTCTGTGCTGTGATTATCAGATGATGGGGTCGCCTCTGTGCCGTGTTTATCCTGCCGGAGTCCAAACGGTGACGGTCCCTTGGGCATGTCTGAGACTACTGCCAAGATTTATGGACGAACCCCCGGGACACAACTCGTGAGAGCAACAGACTTGAATAATCAAAATCCATATCAGGTGGCAAAGAGGAAAAAATTGGATTTTCAAGCTGAGTTTCAAGTGAGCATAGAGTCACTCTGCACAGCTGTGATACTGTCACATTTTGGGAACACAGTTTTTAGCTGGAGGATTTGTGCAGAGGAGCCTCTGCCTCTCCCAGACCGTGTGCACTGCATAAGAAGTGCCCCTGGCCAGGCAGCCATGTCACCGGGGAGGCCGAAAGCGGCGCTAACAACACGTCGTGGCCGGGCCAGCTCAGGGCGCCATCTGAGATTGCGCTGAGGTCGTGCTTGGGTGTGCGTCAGCCATGACAGGCGCCTGACCCCACTGACGGGGGGCTGGAAACGGCATCGGTGCCCAGTGCCCAGAGGAGAAAAAGGAGGTTCAGAGGCCCAAGGGCCAGCACGGCGTGAGGGTCCCACCCCAGCGCTTCGGTCTGACTCCAGATCTTGAGGATTTCCCACCTTTCCTTGGCCAAAACTCTTTTAAAAAGCAAATTCATTGCTTTCTGTCTCTTTAAGGTGAATGCTTCGCTCAAAATCAGCATGAATTTTAAAAGTCCGACGATGTCACCCCCTCTCCCAGTCCACCCGCATCCACACGGTCCATTACAAAGCAGAGCTGCGCATGACGCACTCGCGCACCCACACGCTCGCGCACCCACACGCTCGCCCACCCACACGCTCGCCCACCCACAGCAGCCGCCTCCGCTCACCCGCAGGCACGGAAAGGGTGGGGTCGCGGGAGGAGCTCCCGGGGTGGCCGTGCGCCACCCCACACTCACCGTTCTGCGTGAGTTTCGTGGAGCACACAAGAGTGGACACCTGGAAGGAATCCTTGCTGATGGTGCAGCTCCCGAGGCTCTGCATGCTCCGGCCCGTGGCCGAGTGGCCCTTCTCCTCCAGCTCTGCCTTTGTGGAGGGCAGACTCAAGTACGTGGCGGCGTCTTCCAGCTTCTTCGCTTCGGCCTGTGGGTTTAATGACACAATACGTGGACCACAAGTCACAGTCGAGAGACCCAGGATGCTTTTCCATTCCTTGTTATCCCCAATCCTTTAAACCATCACGACATTTACTCTTCTTCGCTTGCTAAACTGTTTATTCTAATGGTTTCTCTAATTCCTGTCGATTAATGCATGCTAACAGAGCACTGCTTTCTGCGGCACCTAATGTGTGATTATAGATCTTCCCTCGTCGGGGGCGGCAGAAGGCTGGGCATCGGAAACGTGCACGTGCATCGCCAGCCGCCGACTCACAAACGTGAGCGACGCCAGCTCGGGCCCGGAAGCCCCGCGGAGGGGAGGCCCACCTTGTAGACGATGAGGTCGTGCTCTCCATCCCTCAGGGTGGTGCCGTCGTACCGCATGAGCTTGACAAACGCCAGCGCGAATACCTTCTCAGATCTGTCCTTAGCTGCAACAGAAATCGACAACCGTCCTCAGCTGCTGTCAGGACAGAAGCACGTCGTGAGCTGCCATGGGGGCTACCTTAGGAAAAAATCACGAAACCGTACTGACAGATGCTAAAGGAAACACAGCCAAATGGAGAAACAGACACGGTTCGCCAGTGGGGAGACTCTGGCCGTACAGGGCGCGGCTGGGGCTCAAGTGGCCGACTCAAGGCCGTGCCGACGCGCATCTCACAGAAGCGCGTGCTCGTGGTGTGTGAAACTGACTCGAGAGTAAGGGCCGAGAGCACAGGAGGCGGCTCAGGAAAGGAAAGCCTGCAGGACCGGAAGCCAAGAGCTGCAAAGCGACGCTAGTGACGACGGTGTCTGTAACACGGACACACGCATCGGTGGGAACGGACGGGGTCTGGAGGCACACGGCCATCATGTGACGGCCGGAGGGGCAGACCAGTCACTGAGGAAACGGGTACAGATGTGGCAAAGCGAACGGGGAGCCCGACCCTGAGCCTCCCACAGGCGTGACCCGCAGGTGGATGGAAGCCGCAATGCGAAAGGTCGCGGTGCTCGGCAGGGACGTTCTGCCCCCCGCGTGCGCGTGCGGGACGCGTTCCCACGCTTCGGCCAAGCTTCTGCTGCGGAACCACCTGCTCTGCGGTGACCAGCCTGTCCAAAACAGTAAACCCGTCACCTGGCAACACGCATCCCCCCCGCCAGCTGACTTATTATTCTTCCTAGCTGCTGCGGGCGGAATTGTGTCCCCCCAAACTCTTATGTTGAAGGCCCAGCCCCCCAAGGGACCCTGTTGGCAACAGGCCTATCAGGAGGTGCAACAGGGTAAACGAGGTCATGAGGGTGCAGCCCGAACCCCACAGAACCCGGGCCCTGAGAAGAAGGGACAGAAGCCAGGAGTCTCCTCCTCCACGTGAGCCCACAGCAAGAAGGTGGCCACCTGTGACCGAGAAGAGGGTCCTCACCAAAACACGACCGTGGTGGCCGCCTGATCTCAGCGCCCAGCCCCCCGAACTGCGAGGAGATAAATGTCTGTTGTTTGAGCCCTGTAGTCTATGGTATTTGTTACAGCTGCCCGAGCTAAGATGACCAGATGCGTGTGTGTGCACGTATGTGCATGCATGTGTGTGCACGTGTGTACACATGTGTGCTGTGTGTGCGCCTGTGTGCATGTGTGAGAACCGGCTGCTCATTGCTCATTTCATGCACTGGGCTTTGGAATGCTGGGGACAGTATGCATTTCTTCACTGCGATTACCGTGCACGAAATACTGTCCACGGTACATTAGATCCTCAATAAATATTTGTCCTAGGTGAGGAGACATCGAAACACGTTCAGATTTAAAAAAAAAATCTTAGGGGTGCGTTGAAGGGCAACGGTGGGAACAGGATGGCCGCAGAGGGTCTGAGAAGGTCGGCAACGTGCGAGCCGAGAGGTCAACCCCCGGGACGAGAGACGGCCAAATGCAGACGCCCTAAAGTGGGACCCGATCTGGCTGGTTTGGGGACACAAAGCCAGTGTGGCCGGTGCGTAGCGGGCATTGAGGGCCCCTAGGTAGGTGGGGCCACATCAGGCAGGGTCGGGTAAAGAGCCTGGACTAAAGACGTGGATTTGCTGTGACGTTTTCAAGACGCGATCTGAATACAGCATGGAAACGCTCAGTTTCGGAGCAGGAAACGGATTTGAAGTTGCGTATGCCCTATTCTGCTCTTGGAGATGACAGGACAGAGGCCAAAGAGTGAGGAGCACAGGTCCAGAGTCAGGGGCTCTGATATTCACCCTAAGACACCGCTATGTGAGGTGACAGGGCTCATTAACTTTCGCATTCTGGTATCCATCAGTACCTGACACATAGCAGGTGCTCAATAAATGCTAGCTAATTAGACGCATAAATAAATAACTAACCAAAAATAAAGGGAAAACTACAAGTAAAAAATATATACTTTAGGAATAAAAAAATTTTTTTTTGTACAAAGGCACTAGAAAATGTAAAGTAGCTTATATTCAGGTGAGAAAGAATGGATCCTTCTGAGTTCAGGGTGACAAGAAAACAATAAAGCATGCCTCTGAAAGCAGCCATGGTTCGGAGGACACGTGACCATACCTGTCAGCTGGCGGCCTCCCCACAAAGCGCACAGAATAAAAACACGACATCGTCACATTGGAGAATGGACGGCGCCTGTTAGACACTCGCTAGCAGCCATTCCCAGGTGGATCACAAAGTGTTAGGGGCCGCAGGGGGCCACCCACGCACGTGCTCCAGCAGGAGGCAGGGCTGCCCACCCTACCAGCTCCGACAAACAAGGGACTCGGCTGCTCTCCCTCGGTAAAACAGGAGCCGATGCATCTGGACGAAGAGCACGTTGCCGGAGCGTGNCCCGGTGGAGCCGCGTGTGCGTGTCCGGCTGCATGCACGCTCTCCGCGCACCGGTCATGGCTCCCCAGCTCCTCTGCACAGCGCTGGGGTCCGGGCCCCTCACTGTCACAGCAGCGGTGGCTATGAGGTCTCTGCTCTAGGCGAGCATCGTGCGGAGGGGCTGCGGCCTCCACCTGGCTTGGTCACTGAGACCCCCGGCATCTTACGCTCGAGCTTAGGCAGCTTCGAGGGCGCACAGCCACGGATGAGCATCCGCACTGTGGGGCCCTGCCCCCAAGGGGCACCAGGGACAAACACAGCCACGCCCACCCGCGCCCCTTCACGCCACAGCATGCACAACTGCAGCCAACTCTCACTGTCACCTGTGTCCCCAAACCTCAGCCCACTGCCAAATGCATGGACCTGAAGGGGGGGAGGGGCGGTCTTCCTTTTGTGATATTATTTAGTGACTAACACAGGGCTACATCCTCGGTAGACAATTAGGTCAACAAACGTAAAGAGACAGGTTTCAGGCACCAACAAAAAATTCTCCTGGAAGGTAAAGGATTCAAAACCAGTTCTTTCTTCCCAAAGTCTCGGCATCACAGTCAAAGCTACACCAACATCTGCTACGAGGAAAGCCCCACCCACGTTCTAGTCGCCAGGGGCCAGAACCGCCTCAGGGGTCAACTGCAAAGTGCGTAGTGAGTGCTGATTTTTGAAACCAACTTGTATCTCAGTGACTCTTCCAAAGAGGGGACAGTAGTACAGGTCAAAACGGAAAAGAGGGACTCAAAAGAGCAGCGAGGAGCACCACGCCAGCAGGAAAACTCAGGAAGAAAATTAAAATCTCCCGCCATCTGCTCCGTGGAAGAACCGACATTCTCCGGGCACAGTTTAAGGCAGGACGATGCGCTGATGTCTCACGATCTCATTGAGTTAAGGTACCAAGTTCTAGAAGCATCTAGACCACGAGCAGCCTACTGGGTTTTCCCCTAGCTGTCCCTTGGCACACGCGGGATAACAAGTTTGGTTACTCACAGTCCTGTGAGGACCGATGGCGGAAGGTGAACCGAAGGTGACTGCGGTTGACGTCCTCGATGGGAATGGCCACCTTTCAGGAAGGAAAAGCGAAGGTTACGCACCTGTCCCGACACCTTCCCGCAGGAGCGGCTTCGTTCCGCTGAGGGGCCCTGTACAACTGCACGTGTTTCTACGCTGCGGGGGCATCGCAGGACACCCAGGCCCCTGCGCGGTGTTCCCGGAGGCACAAAACGCCTTGGGAAACGAGATGGCACTGTGAAGGAGGCCGAGCCGACTCTGGGACGGCGCGAGTATTCTTAAACGTATTGATCCTCACTGTTAAGGTTCCAGTTTTAAAAGCCGCCATCTTCACTGTTAGGCCCTCCAAGGCGTCTGAATTCCCTTCACACCGGCGGGGCCTGCCCTTGGCAGGATGAAAGCTTTCTTGTTGTGACTTATGGTGGAAGAGGAAAGACGTCGTGCATGCTGCCTGGAAGCAAAGATGGTCCCTAACCCTCACATCTAACATCTGTGTCCAGCCAACCGCTGGCCTGGGTTTCACATTCGGGCCCTGGGTGTGTGAGCTGGTGTTCACCACACGTCGCCACGATGCATTATGACATCGCCAGGGGCACGGGGCCCGTCTGCCCTGCGATATCCTCCACACAATGTCATCTCTATTTTTTTCCATTTGGTGTAAAGACAGCATTTCACACATAAAACAGACCCAGGAAGGGAAGAGACAATAGCTATCTTTAAAGGACTCTGTCATTTGTCTCCATGAAAGTCCTATTTTTATGTCTGAAAGAAGATGAGAGTAAATGCATTCCAAGAAATGCCAGCGTGGTTCCTTAGCAACCTTGAGAGACTCTGCTGAAAGCTCATCAGCCTCTGAGAGTGCCCGTCGGCCAGGCCCCTGGGCTGGGTGGGAGGGGGGTGACTTCCTCGGGACACAAACAAGCATTTCATCATCAACCCCACGGGATAAAAAGACCATGTAAATGATACCTTCACGGTCTCAAACCAGCGTGGCTGCTTCACTTGGTAGTAAATCACGGACTTGTACTCCGAAATCGCTTCATCGCCAGCGCCCGGGAAAATCACGTGCTTTAAAAGGAAGGCGTGAAGAGGTCGTGTCAGAGCTCACAGAGCCAGGCACAGCACACATCTCCCACCCACACCCCGAGACCAGCCAAGAGACTGCGCACTCCAGGAATGCCAGTGAAGCCCGCTGCAAACGGACTCTGCTCCCAGCAACGGGAGCGGCGTAAGCCTCACTCTACGATGGTTAAGGCCTTGATGGCTATGCAAAGTGGGGATGCCTGCCCGCTACCTCCCTAGCCTCGCTCGCAATCCTTCCCACACGAGCGTCGGTCGGCAGGAAGTTGCCGGATTCACTCGGCAGGTCTAGAATAATTAAGGGCTACAGACAAAATTTAGTGGGTGGCAACGCCCCCTCCCTCTCCTCCAGCCAGAAACACCGACCACTCACTTCTGGCGGGAGCAATGAAGCCCAATTGGCCAGAGCAGCACTGCCCGGTGTAACCTGGATGTGGGCTACCCAGAGCGGAAGGCATCCCCTACCTCCTGGCACAGCTGGGCCTCAGGCGTAAACACAGGGCACTGCCCTCAGCCATGTGGGCCCAGGAGAACTCAGCCCTCCAGCCATGGTCCAGAGAGGAGCTGGTAGAGATGCCTGCTTAGGCTTGGCCTCGGGTCATCAAAGGAGGCCACAGCCTCCGAGCACTGTGCAGGGCACCACATCCCGAGGGCTGATGGGACCACTCGGGAGGGAGTCTTGGTACCACCACCACCCACTGGAGCACACGCTCGGACGCCCACGTGCAAACCCTATTTCTAGCTCTCGCTAGCTGCGTGAGCCTGAGCAAGTGGACTGATTTCCCTGGGCCTCAGTTCCCTTATGTCTCAAAAGATGCTAATGATGGTATCTGAACTTCTAGGACTGCGGGGACATCCTGGGACAGGCCAGCGGCAGGGGCCCAGTGGAAATCAACCCTCTGGACACGGTGGAGACAGGGAAGAAAGAGCAAAGCCTCCTGTTTTTGCTCTGCAGTGGGGCCAGGGAACACTTGGATGGTAACACTGTAACACGCGGATCAAAGTCTGTGACAGTAACACTGTAACAGTAGATCAAAGTCTGCGACAGTAACATTGTAACACACGGATCAAAGTCTGCAACAGTAACACTGTAACACGCGGATCAAAGTCTGCGAAAGCACGGACCTCCAGCCGCTTTCCGTCTTCATCGTAAACCGACACTGTGACTTCTACGTTCTTCGCGGTCGTTTTGCTCCCTTTGTCAAAATCTCCTTGAACTAATGTTACATAGATATCATTCCGAACATCACCTGGGGGAAAAAATTATACCTTTAAAATCAATTTATTATTCATCCTGTAACCGTGAATTTTGCGAAACTGTCTTAACTCACTTACCTCTCCTAATGGAGTATTATAAATACTGTATTAGATAATTATAAAATATTTTCTACAAGATACTGTCAGCATTTAAAGGCATGACAAAAGTAATTTTCATCATCATCATAAGACTTGCAAGAAAAGAGGAAAAATTCCGAGGCCCCTAATTATCTCCTTGGTTCTTCCTCGGCAGAAGACTCCGACTCTCCTGGGCAGTCGGTGCCCAGAGCAGCTCAAACGCTGTCATTGGGTTTGTAAGGACCCACCTCATCTCTAGCATCCACCACTGCAACCCACGTCGTCATCCCTGGATAGATCCCTGGCTGTGGTCATTCGAGACTCAGCAGCCAAAGAATATGACATCGACCAGCACACCAAGGGTACCTGGCCATGTTGGCCTCCTCTGCAATTTACCCGGGAGTTGAAGAAAAAGCTGATTAAGAATTCGAACCAAAAGCTCAGGTCCTGAGCTGCCTGGGATCGGGAACTAGGGATGGGTTACGAGAGAAACCTCCTGCATAGATGTCCTTTCTTCCGGGTGGGCAACTGTCAGCATCCTGAACAGGGACCACAGGGAACCGAAGGAGGACTAAACGTAGCTGTGCGATGTATTTTTTTATTATGACAACAGAGCTGACATGCAATTCAGACCTGTGCATTTGAAAGTGAGATGGGTCTTAAATTGCGCAAAAAAACAAAAATGCAACTAACGAGCTCAAGATGCTGCTTCCCACTGGGAAGACGTGAAGCCCCTGCAAACGGCCCGACTGGGAAAACCGAGCAAGCTTCGTTAGCAGCATGATTCGGAGGGAGCACCACCGCCCGGTGACTGCTCCTCTGTCTGGCTGTCTGTCTGGCCCCCTCCCACGGCTGACCCACCTGCTCAACCACGGGAGACAGTGAGAACAGTTTTGTCCAGAGCAGCAAACCACTCACTCTGGGCAAAGAACAAGGATCCCTTAAGAAAAAGAAATCTCTTTGCTTTCTTGTTTTTTCTCTTGTTGGTTTTTTTTCTTTTCGCTGCTCTATTCTGGCTTTTAATGTATCCAACTATTAAATTAAACTGTCGTTTAAAATCAGTATTATAATAATCCCAGTGGGCCACTACCACAGCCTCAGTAGCTGCTGGGAGAGGAAGCAGGGCCGCACCACTGCTCCTGACCGTGACAGATGAGGAAGGTGATGGAGCTCAGGGCCAGGCGCGAGGCAAGACTGCCTGCCAGTCCACGAATGAGCTGTGTGGCCTCGGACGAGTCACTTAACCTCCCGCCCCCCTAGCCGCCCACTGCAAAACAGTCTGGTGGATAAGGCAGGGTAGTCGGTGTGACCTCTCCACCTGAAAATTCTATCAACGCACAAAAGCCATAACCCAAAAGGGTGACAACAGCTTCACAGAGACCTCATTGGCCAGGGAACCAACATGTGCTGGAGTGGAGAGGTGGGTAAACCCCAGGGTCATACTCTCCCACTGGCCTAGAGACGCACACTGTGGGCCATCCCAGAAGTGAGACCCCCTTTCTAGAAGGCAAACCCCACAGACAGGTGTCCACAGGAGACCCTCGGCACACGCATCCCCAGCTGCAGGGCTCCCACTGGCGGACGGGAGGGGCTGGAAGGAGACAAAGCTGGACTCAGAGATCCCTTCACCTCATCCAAGCCTCTAGCCACCTTCCCAGCTCAGGGGACAACTGCTTCCCCAGCATGTCCTTCAGGACCCCAGGACTCCAGTGGACCAGGAGAAGGGCGACCAGCAAAGGAGAAGCACATCCCTGTGAGGCGCACATAAGATGGGGTCAACCTAGGTTCTCCCAGGCCAGTGGCTGGGGCTCTGAATGAAAACCCCCATGTTCTCTCTCCCAAGGGTAAGACGTGGCACCAGCCACCTGTCAGTGATCACGCGGCCTCAGAGACTGAGGTGACTCCTTCAAGCTGGAACCCCCCATTCCCAACGCAGTGGCGCCCACTCGAACAACGGTCAGCTGGGTGGCTTCCCCCTAACACTACTGCGAGATGAATTTACAGGTTTGGACTTACTTCATAAGTCCATCAATCATAAGGGAACCATGACCGGTGTGAACTAGAAGCGCCCAGGGCCTCCCTGTAAATGGGCACATCCTAGGGCCACCCACGATAAAGCAGACAACCTACAAATCTGCACCTCGAATTTGAGCA
This sequence comes from Pteropus medius, assembly GCF_902729225.1. Classification (NCBI taxonomy): domain Eukaryota; kingdom Metazoa; phylum Chordata; class Mammalia; order Chiroptera; family Pteropodidae; genus Pteropus; species Pteropus medius. The sequence goes on from NW_024349802.1 coordinate 3,728,625, forward strand.
CAGACAACAGAGCCACTAAAAAGTCCAAGTGCATGTGCTGCATGCAGGCCTGACCCATGTGAGCAGTAAATAAATGTCCCAGTTGCGTAACATGCTGAATGACACGCTTCCTTCCAGTACGGTTGGGCCACCATGACTCGGTCTAACCAATTTCAGATGTCTTTCATATTGATTCACCAGACAGAGGATACTGTGACCCACAACAATCCTGAAAGACAGAGGCAGTAGAAAGAGCATGTCCCCAATTGCCCTAAAGTAAACAAAGCCATAGCTTTGACAGCATGTGCGTGGAGTGGCCACCTCTCCCCACAAGAACACACCAGAGCCC
>NW_024349802.1:3728963-3734831 GCF_902729225.1 Pteropus medius
CTCGAACAACGGTCAGCTGGGTGGCTTCCCCCTAACACTACTGCGAGATGAATTTACAGGTTTGGACTTACTTCATAAGTCCATCAATCATAAGGGAACCATAACCAGTGTGAACCAGAAGCGCCCAGGACCTCCCTGTAAATGGGCACATCCTAGGGCCACCCACGATAAAGCAGACAACCTACAAATCTACACCTCGAATTCAAGCGCAGACAACAGAGCCACTAAAAAGTCCAAGTGCATGTGCTGCATGCAGGCCTGACCCATGTGAGCAGTAAATAAATGTCCCAGTTGCGTAACATGCTGAATGACACGCTTCCTTCCAGTACGGTTGGGCCACCGTGACTCGGTCTAACCGATTTCAGATGAATTTCATATTGATTCACCAGACAGAGGATACTGTGACCCACAACAATCCTGAAAGACAGAGGCAGTAGAAAGAGCATGTCCTCAATTGCCCTAAAGTAAACAAAGCCATAGCTCTGACAGGGTGTGCGTGGAGTGGCCGCCTCTCCCGCAAGAACACACCAGAGCCCCGTGACAGGCGGCCATAGGCGCTGCCACACGTGGGGCTGCCTGGCCCCATTTCCGCTGCTCATTAGCCTCACAGCTTTAAGCTGTGATTTAATCGTGATAGGAATTAGTTCCACACTAATTTGTACACTCCCGAGATCCGCAGGTAGATCAAGCTATACTAATGTGGACTTTATTTGCAAACCACAGATATAAAGGATAAATATTAATACGCTTCCCAAGATCTCGGGAGGCTCGAATCAGATTATTAATATGAATGTTATTTGAAAATTGAAAACTATTACGTAAATAGAAGAGATTAATCTTAACATGCAATTGCGCTACTGGTTTAATAAGCTGCAAACCCATGACTGGGCCTGAGCGCCACCAGAATGTGAACTGGGCAGGTGCGAGCTGCAAACATCCGCCTCCTCCTTCCTGGTTCCGGTCAGAAGTCCATCCAGATCTGCAGGGTGTCCACGCCTCCCTCACGCCCTTGCAGTGGGGAGGAGCTGACCCCGCCCAGATACCCAGGTGGCCCACGCGCAGACCCCACCGCCCAGCCCGTCCCTACACAGGGCCCAAGAGGGCCCTGGACTGATGCTCCAGCTCCTTACCTGGAAACACTGAGTGGAAGGCTCGCCCTGTTTTTCAGGACACTGGGATTTAGGTAGAAAATGGGAGCTGGAGAGGCCTGTCCCCAGGGGAGGAAGTCAGTAAGCAAAGGAGACAACTCAGCATTGGGAGCAGCAGACAAACTGGTCCAGGCTGACTCGGAAGCTGGCTCCGTCCCTGTCCCTCCACGAGCAAGCCTATAAGCATCCTCAGGGTTCGGCCACTGGAGTTGGCCTTTGTTTTCTGTCATTTATACCCTGAAGCAAGAGTCCCTAACCTTCATGGCTCCAGGGACCAGTGCTCTTGTGAGAATCTAATGCCTGATGATCTGAGGCGGAGCTGAGGCGGTGATGCCAAAGCTGGGGAGCGGCTGCAGATACAGATGAAGCTGCGCTTGCTGGCCCGCCACTCACCTCCTGCTGTGTGGCCCGGTTCCTGACAGGCCACAGACCAGCACCAGTCCACGGCCCAGGGCTTGGGGACCCCTGCCCTATAGCCTCCTAATTTCAGCCAGCCCTATAAGTAGGAACCATTAACTCTCATTCTTCAAATGAGGCGGCCGTAGCTAAGAGATCAGATAACCTGCCCAGGCCACAGAGCCAGGGAGTCGCCGAGGTGGGATTCAAAGTGAGAGCCAGGTCCTGCTTCTCATATCTGGGGCCGAAGGATGGGGTGCAAGGCTGTGGACCACTGCGGTACACGTTTAAGCCACAACCTACCCAGGGCGCCTGAACTGTACTCCCTTCACTTTGAACATGTCCCGGGTGATTCGGCTGCGTTACAGGCACCAGGGGGGCCCAGCGGCATCACAGAGACCCTACGCTACGACCACGGAGGGGCGGTTTTGGCCCCGGAGGGAACCAGCCCTCATATGCAAGCCATCCATCCGTCGGAGCCTAAGAGCGAGTGCCGCACAGTTCTCCAAATGGCCCCTTCCTGACTCGGTCTAGCCCAGCCAGTGCTTGCGACCCTCTCAGCCAGGGTAGGGTGACAACAGGACAGGGCACATGAAGAGCAGCTTAGACAACGCGGACGGTTACCCAGCCGGGGACGGACACCCGCCCCAGGTCCTCAGGGCCGGGATGCTTAGATGCTTCCTCGCCCTCTTGTCTCTATTACTGTCACGTCGGGTGTCACTCCCCACCAGTCCTTCCAAGAATTTCTAACCAAGCAACGCCGCCTCCCCTCGGCCTGAACTCGGGAGGTCAGCTCTCACTCTGGCCACAGAAGTGGCGCCTACAGAAATGATGCACCGCACCTGCCACACACTCAAGCCTCGGCTTGAAAGAGCTCCGACAGGTCACGGCCCACGTGGCGCTCTTCGTGGCCAGCTACGTGGCCTCCCCAAACGCCGGCCAGTCCGCCTCACGCTCCGGAACCTGAAGGGATCAGTGCTCACCTGGCATGATTATCTCCGGAAACCCCGTTTTCCGAGCCACCGCGGTGGTTCTGTCCACCAAATGAGGAAACTCTTTTCTGATCTGATGGATATCACCAGGGAGTAATTTCAGCGTTACCCACAAACCTAGAAAGACAATGTGTGAGTGAGTCACGTTTTATCCTGAGCCTTTTAAAAAAAGACATCAACTCCAATGAATGAGCAACTTTTAATTCGCAATTCAATGGCTTATCAGGGAAAGTGACTGGATGAGAAAGAAAAGAGAAGGGCCCGGGAAAAGGTGCGCAGCCCAAGGGAGTCCCCTGCATCTGATTGGCTGGGGCGCAAGCCCTGCATCTGATTGGCTGGGGCGCAAGCCCTGCATCTGATTGCCTGGGGCGCAAGCCCTGTGCTGGAGGTGCCTAACGGGCATCTGTGCACTAAGAGCAGCTGTGTGCCACGTCTGCCTGGGATCAATGACACATTTGAGTTGACGTACATTTGAGATAAATCAGAAGGTAGCATTTTTCTGGGAGTGGATGGAGAAAGCGGTCACTTCTCATTCTCCCAGGAAGGACAACGTGGAGGAGGACTGGGGAGGGAAGGTCACAGGTCGCCAACCCACAGAAGTCTCAAACTGCCAGGCAGCATCAGGGGGCTCCAGAGGAAGGGCAGCAGAGCCCTGGGCTGCGGGCCACCAGCCAGCCAGTCCCGCGAGACCGGAACACTGCCACGGCACAGGAGGAGCAGACGTGCTCGGGCCGACACTCAGCCCTTTACTCCAAAGGAGAGTGAAGACTTTCAGGCCCTCTAAGCATGATGCATGGGGTGCGGGCAGAGAACAGGGTGACCTCGCTGACGCCCACGAGCCGAGAGTGGGCCCCGCTCTCCGTCCTAGGAAAGCTGATGGAGAATCGCGTTTTGTGTCAAACACTCATGAGCGACCATCAAAAGGGGGGATAACAAGAGGGAATAAAGCCAACACCTATAACAAAACCAAAGGCAGGAGACAAAGCAGCTGGTTGGTGCGACAGCCATTTTCAAGGATGCTGTCCCTTGGGATGCTGTCCCTCCCTAGTCGGAAGGGACATTGTCACTTGTCAACTGGCACAGTGAGGGCACTGTCCCTGTGACCCTGGGGGTCAGGAATACTTACTCCCTGGTCACTCAGCTCTGCAGGACCCCATGAGCCCAAAAGAATACAAAGGCATCTGCCCTCACTCACACTGCAGCAGCAGAGCGTGTCTGTCTGTCCGTCCAGCTCATCCCCCTCCAGATATCATCAGCCTCACGGGAGAAGGGACCGTGCCTCACCACTGGGCTCAGCACCATGCCCTCAGGAGAGGACAGACAGGAAAGCCACAGACCTAGTTCCCTAACTACGTGCATCCTAAGTGGAACTGAAGACAGCTGATGGGTCCACACCAGGAATGCCCCTGAGGCTGCTCCTGCTGAGGACGGCTCCCCTTCATTAAACCCAGACCTTGCACCTTGGCCCCCCAGCACCCTCGACTTCTAGCAGCTGGCCTGGAGTCATCTTTGTCCCCGTGAGATCTGTACTGCTGCCGGTTGAGGAAGTCCAGGGTCACTGATGACGTTTTTTTCTTTGCCAGTAGCTGAAACTCCTTTCTTCTTGCCATCCACCGAGTCCCTCTGATTTATTCAGAAGTATCTAATGAGCATCTACTACGTGCCCAATACACGCTGGGCACCACAGACGCAGGGCGAGCAGGTGGTGCCACCTGTGACAAGTAAACAGCGGATGCAAACCCGAAACAGGCCACAGCCTCCACGAGCTCGGAGGGGACGGGCGGGAGTGCGAGCAGAGCAGCAGGGGACCCCAGGTTCCCGGTGACGAGCACTGCCCCTGAGGTGCACTTGATAAAACAGTCATGTTCAGATCTCTGTGACCTGAAGACACGCCTCCTGTCCTTAGAGTTCATGGAGCTGGGCCCCTTGATGTCAGCAAATCGGCCTATGGTGTCACAGATTTTGGCCACAGTACCAGTGAGACTGACGGAGGCGGGCTTTGAGTCCCCCTTCCGAGAAACCTCCTGCTGGCCTGGCCCCGATCTCTATTTCCCCTGTGTGATGCCGTTGTAAAAGTTTATCAAAACTCTGATGATTCTGCAAGAGTCGGGAGACCTGAGGGGAGGAAGGGGCCTGGGCGTGGCCGGGGGCCCCAACCCAGCAGCGGCTCCAATGCAAACAGCTTTTACTGGCCCTCGCCCACGGTTTCCAATGAAAGTGTAAATTGAGAGGTCGGCTTAAGACAGTGCTGTATATACACCTTACATTTCATTAACATTTTGGGTCAGGGGTTTTTCTTTTGCTGCTGTTTGCCAGGGAGGCGGATATTTCACGCCCCAAGAAAACCAAAGGTCCCTGCAGAGCCATAGGGTTGGGGCACCCCTCCAGAACATTCCTCAGATTTAATTCACATTCTACTTTAGCGCAGTGGGAAAGGAATCAAGGTAACCTTTTCTTAAAAGTCCAGTGACATTTGGTAACTAGACAACGAACCAGGTCTGTTCACCTGAGCTTTGCAAGTCTACAGCAAGTCTGCATCCAATCAGGACTCAGAAGTGGATTTTACTACCAGGCTGAAAGCAGGTGAGGCCAGGGGTTCTGAAGGTGACTTCCCCTCGGGCTGGGGGCAGGACTTGACTACACAGTTGTTTTCTGGCAGCCCTCCTGGCCTGCACAAATACCAAATGTCACCAGCCCAAGGTGACTGAATCACTGCCTCTACCAACAGAGAGTCAGCTGCTTAGAAACTTGTCAGCCTGGGATTGACAAAGATGAGAGCAAGATGGAGAGTCGGGGAAGAGAATTCCCTTCAATTACAAAACTGACAGGAAATGAGTGTGCAGAACGAAGCCACTTTCTCAGGGGGAGGGAGGAGAGCTCAGAAAACAATGTGGCAGTGATTAGGACAACACAGGCAAGGAAACACAGAGAGAAGAGCATGTACAGAGTTATGTCGAATGAAGACACTCTAAACAGAAGCCAGTGGACAGTAACTGTATTCTACATAGTCATTCAAGTGTTTTTAAAAACAGTTAGGACGAGAGGAGACGGCTGGAGAAGACTGAGGAGGACAAACAAATGAGCTCCTTCCAGTCTCACTGACTCCGATTTCCAAACATTTCATTGTATTCCACTCAGTCTCCCCTCTCGCCCAGGACGTTCAGCCCTCAGTATTGCTTACAAAGGTGATGAGCAAAACACACCCTCATATGCTGTACATATGACAAGTAACCACCATTATCTAAGACTACCAGCACCATCACCACCATCGTCATCACAATCATCAACACCATCAGCATCACCACCACCACCATCATCATCACCACCATCAC
>NW_024349802.1:3734916-3741849 GCF_902729225.1 Pteropus medius
TCATCACCATCACCATCATCACCATCACCACCATCATCACCATCACCATTATCATCGCCATCATCGCCATCACCAACACCTCCGTCATCATCATCATCAAACAAAATGCAAGCCACACGGCACTGTCCCAATGTCATATAAGTAGACATTTACAGAAACAAAACAAGAGAATACGTACCCTGGCCCTTGTGGTTGACTTCTTTGGCAGCGATGACTTTGTTTATAACAGTCTGAAGGAAGTCACTCTCCCCTGCCACCCTGGGTGAAAAACGGGATGACATGTTCAGCGGCTTGTGTCGAATGGCGTCGTCCAACGCGAGCCTGGAGGGCACGGGACGACCAAGACCACAGGAGACAAAGGGGCACAGAGACCCAGGGGTCACGGTAACAAGGGAACACAAGAGATCATCGTCACCGAGTGCGAGAGAGTCGTCATGAGCCAACGCACGACAAAGGACAGGATAGGTGACAAAGAGACAGGGAAGAGCATCGGTCAGGAAAATGCTGAACCACACGAGAAAAGTAAAGCAGACGAGGCCAACCCCACCCCCCGGAAGTCAGCGGGCCCCAGGCCTGCACTCTGTTTCTGCCAGGCAATAAAAAAGGGAACTTATCTGAAAGTAACGTGGCTGGACCTCATTCACTCCTAGGGAATGTTTATGGCCATTTCGGTTTCCATAGTTCCTGACCATAGCATAGGTCAAGAGACAGGTGGTTAAAAGAGAAAAAAGCAAAAACATCAAAAAAAAGAAAAAGATCCCTCCTCCGACCTGATGTCTTGGGAAGCCTGGCTGACGACCACTGCACCCCATCAGGCTGCGTGCTCCACGCAGCCTAAGATACTTAAAAGTGAAAAGAAAGGCATAGCCTTTGGGGAATAAACCACCATATCTGAAAAGTGAAACCGGGACACAATTACGAATGTAAACGGCCAACATTTGGGGGGCCCACGGATCGGGAGCTCTTCACAGAAGCTGCACTAGGCCCAGGAGAATCGATATGAACGGCAGCGTGCGCACAGGGCGATGCCGTGGAGCACAGCAAAGGGCGATGCGCAGTGAGCAAGGGCGCGCACGCCGTGCACGTAACGCTGAAAACCATTTCCAGAGCCGAAGACACGCGTTACTCGCCGCGGGAGCCCACGTTACTCAGGAGGACTGAGTACTGTTTTAATTTACGTCACCAAGTTAAAAAAGACAGAGAGAGAGAAAGGGAGGGAGAGATGCAGACTTCTCTAAACGTAGTGCTTCCTTCCCCGAACTTTTCCTGCGACATAATAAATCAATTCTAATGGAGCAAAAAACGGTGTCATTAGCACGGCATTTCCCAAAGCACTGGTTCCATTGCTTATTTTGCTATTAAAGTCATGCTGCTCTTTGGTTTCTAACACCGCAAATATCAATCTGTACATGAGTCTTCCGTTGGCGGAGCGCGGAGCTACAAATTACACTGAGGGCTGAACGTGCGATATTTTTGTGCAGGGACGTGTCCAAAAAGACAGAAAGGGTGGCAGCAACGCGCCACCTCACGTGGCTCATCACGTGTCCCAGTGAAACTCAGTCAGTGGATCTAAAGCTGAGAATCCCCCTCAGTTTTCAAACAATAACCCATTTTTCGTTTCCTTGACTTTTCCCAGCAGACACTGGCAGACGACAGGTAGTTTCAGCTCAGTGGTCCATTTGGGCAGCCGGGTCCTCCGAGGTCAGAACCACGCTGGGCTGATGACTCCTCACGGGCAAAAGAGACGCTCGACGTTTTCCTTCTGTAAAGGTGTCTGCTACTGACTTCCTGAGTGTGTCTGCTCGTGTCCGAACAGGAGATTTCCCATGTTTACTGAGGACGCTTCCAAATTCCGCAGAACAAGCTTCGTTCCTGGCTGTCCTCGCTGCGTGAGCTTCTGAAGCTGCTCTACCCAGGAGACGAGGCAGAAGCTCTGTGCCTGTGCTGACCGGTACGGTGGCCACTAACCACAGGGGTTACCGATCGGTGTGTCTGAGGAACCAAATTTTTTAATTTCATTTCATTTTCACTCAGTGAAATAGCCCCATGTGGATTCAAGCGAGACAGTATCTAGATAATGGTCTGGGGTCCCTTCAAGGTCACCGCGGCACCTCAGACGGGTGGCGAGAGAGAGGAAGAAGAAACAATGCTTTAGGTCCGCAGGGAAACGGCGCCAGTGCTTCCAGCCTTTTCCACAGGATCTTCCCTCAAAGCAGAGCGTCCACGTGAAGGCTCTCGTGCTCCCGGCTTCCCACGGCTCTGCGCAGACTGCACGTCGGACGCAGACGGGCCGCAGACGGACCCCTCACGTGGCCGGCACTGGCACGGTCCACTCTCAGCGGCAGCACGACAGGAAGAGCAGCGGCCTGGCCGCTGGGAAGTAGTATTTCTCGCTTTACGAAGCAATGGATCAGCCATTTGCTCGGTTTTCTATTTTAAAAACGACAACCTCCTGTGATGAATTTGAAAGTACTGTACTTCGAAAATGGGAATCGCTGCTAGAATAAATCGATTATGCAAAGAAACCTTCACGCTCACAGCGGAGCTGCGAGTCCGTGTGGCCTACGTGACGAGGCGATGCGGGGACCACATGGGAGACCGTGACAGACTCTCATCCAGGTTCTCGTGGGCACAAAACTTCCACGAAACGGATTTGTCATTATTATAAAATAAGCAATCCCTATTTGTGCTGAATTTAGAAACTTAGTTGTGAAGATAATTATTACAAACATACGTTTTCCATATTATACCCAGTTAAGTACTTTGATTACTCCATACTTACGGCTGAAAGGGAATGAAATGCTGTTTATCTTCATCATCTACTTTTCCATTTATTATATCTGTTACATCCATCACTAGGGACAAGAAAAGAACAGAGATTGCTTTGCTTATGTGCCATAATCACAGAAAACAAACAAACAAAGGAACATCACAATGCCTTCTGACAAACAACAGCGTAAGCTGCCTGATGGAATTTTCTTATATTCAAGTAAATTATTTCCCTGTTTGAAAGACAAATTAAGTTCTCTGAAAACACTGGCCGAAATAGGGTTGGGGCTCACATGGCAGAGCTCCATGTAATAAACTCCTTTGCCTACAATCCAGCCCGCACCCCAGAGCTGCCCCCCCAAGAGAGGTCCGTGTGAGGACATGATGTCAGGTAACGACGAGCACCCCGTGTGGCAGGGTGATGGAGGAACCAAACGCTGACTGCGACTTCATTTAAATTTAAGTAGCCACCCGTGGCCAGTGCGCGATACCCCACTCTGGTCACTGCAGTCCCCAAATCATGAAGCAATAATAAAGGAGCTACGACGTACCCGCCACACACTGGCAGCCATGGACGCTGTTTCGAGGGACACCTGGCAGCTATCTCTCACAGTGACCTACCACCCAGCTGAGGACATCGAGGCTCAAAGACACAAGCGAATGAAATTTCCCCAAGTCAGAAGGCCAGGAAGTCTCCAGGCCCGAGCTCAGACCGAGACAGCAAGGGAGCCCAAGGGCAGCCCCTGGTAACACCGGACACTGTCACTGACCGAAGGCAAGTGAGCGCTAGGCCTCCTTCCTCCCCTTTTCCGCAGCCCCCTCCCTAACGACTGTCCTACTGAAAACGTGGGCCATCTCACTTCTGTCACCTGCCCCGCAGAAACAGAGGAGGGACCCGAGCAGAAGCATTCCTAACCCTGGCTCGTTTGGGGTGCCCGGGAGCCCACACAGTGTGCACTTGGGAAAACGCCCCCCACACCACAGCGAACCAGCGCTACTCAGAGAGCAAAGAGCTACAGATGTGTTTACTGACACAGGTCAAGGAAGCGCACATAATTTGGAACATGGAGTTGTGGCTGCTCAGAAGACAAACGACCTGGCCTCCAGCTCCGCCCGGCAGAAGACTCTCCCAGCTTCAAGCACCCTTGGGGGCGGCTGATCAGCACAGACCACAGCGCTCGCCCACTGGTGAGATGCCCTTGCGCCCAAGACCACATTACCAGCAGTTCAGAATCCCGCGACAGTGCTGACTTTATTGCTGAAGGCCAAGCAGTGGCTGGCGTCGTAGCAACAGCCCAGCCAGCCAGCTACAGGCCAGAACACAGCCTGCGTGACCCTCGGGGACCATCCCCAGCACTGCCGTCCATGGTGCAAGGCCTTCCTAAGTGCCCAAAGACCTGTCTTCTATGTCACAGGCCTCACCCCACCCGGTGACTGTGAGTCTCCCTGACCACAGGACACACCTGCCAAATCCCCATTCTCTAGCCCCGGAACACAGCAGGGGGCTGGCAGCGCCACCCAGGAAGGTGGCAGGCATGCCAGACAGGTGACCTCAGTCTGAGCAGCCATGCTGAAAGCAGCCGTAGTGACAACTTCCTAGAACCGACGAAAACCGGTCATCAAGCACTTTCCCAATGACTCTCCCCACGCCCGCTCCAGCACACAGGCCCGTGCCAAGGAGTTCTCTCCGCAGTTGAGACTTTGGCCTCAAAAGATCCCTGTTGGAAGAAATGAAAGACTGAGGAAAGGGGGCGGGGCTTCGCCCCCAAGCCCAGAGTCTCCGCGTTCAGGTGTGAGAAAGCCGAGAGCCCAGCTGTGTGCAGACTGCGTGGCTGTGCGATGCGGAGCGAGCGACGGGCCCGCACCCAGGACGCCGCATGTGCTGGGACGCGGCAGGGGGCAGAGGGAGGTGGCACCGGGACAGTGCTGACGGAGGATCGGGGACTGAAAAGGAAGGACAACAGGAATGCCAGTGACGAGAAACACACAGCGGAGGAGAGGGCCGGCCAGGCTCAGGATGCCCCTCAGGACCACCTGCTCCCAGCACCGGGCACGAAGCACCAAGACGGCTAAGACACGCACGCCCTTCGATTCCAGGGCCTCGTCCTCCCCAGTCAGAAGGGGCGCAGCGATCCGAGTTCAAGGGCATTCCCTGCATACCTTCTGTACCACGAAGCCGGAAACACACTCACAGCCCAGAGATAAAGGGAAGCTGAACAAATGACGCGGCCGCACACTGCGGCCACTGAAAATCCCAAACCTGGGACAGGCGATGAAACGAAATGTGTATAATGTGATGCTTTTTAAAAATATCAAAATGTACAAAGTCTGCAATGTGAGGAAACTTAACACTACTGAACTGTACATTAAAAATGGCTAAATAATAAAAAAGACTAAAGAGACCAAGAGTAAATATGCAGACAAAAACAAAAAACAAAAAAAAAACCAGATATAGTATGATCTGATCTTATCTTTAAAAATTATAAAGCATAGACAGAGAGAAAAAAGCTAGAAAGAAATACATCAGATTATCATGACGTACTACCCTGGCTAGAATTATGAATGGCCTACGTTTTAATTTTTCTTTCTTTTTCATAATTTTCCAATTTTATATCACTTTTGTTATAAAAAAAGAAATGTAACATAATATTTTCACTAGAAGGCTAAAAAGTGTGAGCGTCCAGGTCCATCAACAAACACTTTGATAATTTGGACTCTGTGGACACAAACATGCAGAAGTTACTCTGGATAAAGTCTCAGAATTAAATTCTATGTAGAAATTGTACTTGCATAGAAATGAGCAGGAGAACAAAGCTGGAGGTATCACACTCCCGGATTTCAAATTATACTACAAAGCTGAAGAAATCCAAACCGTATGGCACTGACATAAAAACACACACATAGATTAATGGAAGAAAACAGCCCCAAAATAAAACCACACATGTATGGTTAATTAATTTATGACAAAGAAGCCAAGAATAATGTGCAAAAGACAGTCTCTTCAATAAATGGTTTGAGAAAACTGAGCAGCCACTGACAAAAAAAATAATACTCAACTATCTTATGCCATACACAAAAATGGACTCAACATGGATTAAAGACTTGAATGTAAGGACGTGGTCCCATAGTGTAGCGGTCAGCACATCTGCTTTACATGCAGAAGGTCCTGAGGTCGCACCCCAGTGGAGCCACTGTCCATGGTCTACGGTCATGCCACTCTGAACAAGCCCGGTCCCATCTGATCTCGGAAGCTAAGCAGGGTCGGGCCTGGTTAGTACTTGGATGGGAGACCACCTGGGAAGACGGGGTGCTGTAGACATATATAAAAAGAATAAAAAAATAAAAGACTTGAATATAAGCCCTGAAACCATAAAACTCCTAGAAGAAAACACAGGCAGTAAGCTCCTTGACATAAGTCTTGGCCAAGATGAGATTTTGAAATCTGACACCAAGAGCAAAGGCAGCAAAAGCTAAAATAAATAAGTGGGGCTACGCCAAACGATAAAGCTTTTCGCAGCAAAGGAAACGATCGATAAAATGAAAAGGCAGCCTCCTAAACAGGAGAAAATATTTGCAAATCATGCATCTGATAAGGGACTAAATATCCAAAATATATAAAGAATTCACACAACTGTATAGCCAAAAAACAAGTAAATCTAATTAAAATTTGAGCGAAGGATCTGACTAGACATTTTTCCTAAGCAGGCCAACAGGCACATGAAAAGATGCTCAACATCATCAGGGAAATGAAAATCAAAACCACGGTGAGCTATCACGGCACATCTGTCACAATAGCTATTATCAAAAAGACAAGAAATGACAAGTATTAGTGAGGATGTAGAGAAAAGGGGACCCTTGTGCAGTGTTGGTGGGAATAGAAACTGATACAGCCACTATGAAACACAGTATGGGGGTTCCTCAAAAAATTAAAAATAGAAATACCATAGGATCCAGCAATCCCACTTCTGGGTATTTACCTGAAGAAAGTGAAAACACTGACTCGAAAAGATATATGCACCCCCATCTTCATTTCAGCATAACGGTCGAGATACGGAAATAACGTAAGTGTCCATCAATGGGGGAATGGCCAAGAAAGTGTTACGTACACGCACATAATGGAACTGTATGGGAAAGAGTAAAATCTTGCTATTTGAGGAAACAGGG